>NW_026044011.1:600000-900000 GCF_937001465.1 Orcinus orca
CCATATTAAACGCCTAATAATGTACCTGACTAGTAAGTATCTTAAAACCTATGGATTGCTATGTCTCTGAAAGTGAATCAATCGTGAGTACAGGGGCAAAAACGCAGCAGTGATAGGATTGGAGAGTTTTGGTGAGCAAATGAAGACCCTTTGAAGTCATATTGCATGGTACCCATTCCACGGGTCTCAACTCTCCAGGTTTAAGGGATTCTTCCTTCAGCTAAAACATGCATGTGGAACCCAGAGTATGATCAACCGTGTGATCGGGAGACGTGTTGAAATATGTCTCAGTTCTCGTCCCCTGGTACTCGGGTGCAACATTCCAGATGCTTTACTAACACTCTCCCGACTTGGAGAGTCAGTGCCTTTAACCTCCTGTTTGGCCCAGTTTGCAAATTCCGTGGAAGATGAACAGGAATAGGGAGAACCAATGAGAGACTAGCTGGAGGTGTCTGGACGGGAAAATTTAACTCTCATTTCCCACCAGGAAGAGGAATTAACCAAAGGCTCAGCGTGCCATGCCGGAACCAGAGTAGGGCCTGAAGCAATCCTGCGGTGTTGCGGCCAGCTCACAAGAAAGCGAGTTGAAGAAAGGAGCTCAGGGGCACTGTAATTCACAAACCTTCAGAGTTATAAATGACAGCTATCATCCAAAAATATACTGAAGTAAGGCTGCCAAGAGGACTTGAAAGCCGGGCAGAATTGCAGGAAACCGATTTCAGGAGGTAGACTGGAATTGCATTTAAAGCATAGGAAAAGAGGCAGAAGGTCGACAATGATGCACTTGGCCAAAAAGGGCGTATGCGTTTTTTCCTGAATATATTCAGGAAAAAACGCATACGCCCTTTTTGGCCAACCAAGCAAGCTTGCAAAGGAAATCTGCACTACAATGAAGTCTCACTTCCCCCCCCCTTCAAAAGGGCCATCTGAAAAAAGTGTAAAATCCAGAAAGGCAGGACAGGCCATGGAGAACTGGGAGCCTTGTTATGCTGATGGGCGGGATGTAAATTGCCAACAGCCACTCGGGAGAAGTGTATGGTGTTTCCTGAAACATCTAAAAAACAAAGCAACAGAGCCTAGGGCACTTCCACTTATGGTCCTGTAGCTTAGGGAAATTAAAATCAAAAAGACACAGCCACCCCAAAGTTTGGGATGGCTCTGTTTACAAGAAACTCGTTTACGGTACAAGTTCAATATCGCATAAAGCGAAAAATGGATAAAGAAGTTGTGGTATTACATACAATGCAATATCACTCAACAATGACATCTATGTCATCAGGCCCATAGCAGCATAATGAGTGGATTCAGGTATGATGATTCTAACTGAAATAAGTCACACAGAAAAAGAAACATCATAAGATATCACTAATACACGGAATGTAAACTTGGCTACACAGGAACTGAATTTCAAAACAGAACATGGTCCCAAATTTAGAAAACCAACTTATGCTTGCTTAAGGGGAAAGGTGAGTTGGGGTGCTGCATAAAACCAGAGATTGAAATGAGCACAGATAAAGTTCCTTAAGCCAAATATGTAATAGACAAGAGCTACTCCTTGCTCAACGAAATGGACTCAAAACCCCATATTAAACGCCTAATAATGTACCTGACTAGTAAGTATCTTAAAACCTATGGATTGCTATGTCTCTGAAAGTGAATCAATCGTGAGTACAGGGGCAAAAACGCAGCAGTGATAGGATTGGAGAGTTTTGGTGAGCAAATGAAGACCCTTTGAAGTCATATTGCATGGTACCCATTCCACGGGTCTCAACTCTCCAGGTTTAAGGGATTCTTCCTTCAGCTAAAACATGCATGTGGAACCCAGAGTATGATCAACCGTGTGATCGGGAGACGTGTTGAAATATGTCTCAGTTCTCGTCCCCTGGTACTCGGGTGCAACATTCCAGATGCTTTACTAACACTCTCCCGACTTGGAGAGTCAGTGCCTTTAACCTCCTGTTTGGCCCAGTTTGCAAATTCCGCGGAAGATGAACAGAATAGGGAGAACCAATGAGAGACTAGCTGGAGGTGTCTGGACGGGAAAATTTAACTCTCATTTCCCACCAGGAAGAGGAATTAACCAAAGGCTCAGCGTGCCATGCCGGAACCAGATTAGGGCCTGAAGCAATCCTGCGGTGTTGCGGCCAGCTCACAAGAAAGCGAGTTGAAGAAAGGAGCTCAGGGGCACTGTAATTCACAAACCTGCAGAGTTATAAATGACAGCTATCATCCAAAAATATACTGAAGTAAGGCTGCCAAGAGGACTTGAAAGCCGGGCAGAATTGCAGGAAACCGATTTCAGGAGGTAGACTGGAATTGCATTTAAAGCATAGGAAAAGAGGCAGAAGGTCGACAATGATGCACTTGGCCAAAAAGGGCGTATGCGTTTTTTCCTGAATATATTCAGGAAAAAACGCATACGCCCTTTTTGGCCAACCAAGCAAGCTTGCAAAGGAAATCTGCACTACAATGAAGTCTCACTCCCCCCCCCCCACGTCAAAAGGGCCATCTGAAAAAAGTGTAAAATCCAGAAAGGCAGGACAGGCCATGGAGAACTGGGAGCCTTGTTATGCTGATGGGCGGGATGTAAATTGCCAACAGCCACTCGGGAGAAGTGTATGGTGTTTCCTGAAACATCTAAAAAACAAAGCAACAGAGCCTAGGGCACTTCCACTTATGGTCCTATAGCTTAGGGAAATTAAAATCAAAAAGACACAGCCACCCCAAAGTTTGGGATGGCTCTGTTTACAAGAAACTCGTTTACGGTACAAGTTCAATATCGCATAAAGCGAAAAATGGATAAAGAAGTTGTGGTACTTACGTACAATGCAATATCACTCAGCAATGACATCTATGTCATCAGGCCCATAGCAGCATAATGAGTGGATTCAGGTATGATGATTCTAACTGAAATAAGTCACACAGAAAAAGAAACATCATAAGATATCACTAATACATGGAATGTAAACTTGGCTACACAGGAACTGAATTTCAAAACAGAACATGGTCCCAAATTTAGAAAACCAACTTATGCTTGCTTAAGGGGAAAGGTGAGTTGGGGTGCTGCATAAAACCAGAGATTGAAATGAGCACAGATAAAGTTCCTTAAGCCAAATATGTAATAGACAAGAGCTACTCCTTGCTCAACGAAATGGACTCAAAACCCCATATTAAACGCCTAATAATGTACCTGACTAGTAAGTATCTTAAAACCTATGGATTGCTATGTCTCTGAAAGTGAATCAATCGTGAGTACAGGGGCAAAAACGCAGCAGTGATAGGATTGGAGAGTTTTGGTGAGCAAATGAAGACCCTTTGAAGTCATATTGCATGGTACCCATTCCACGGGTCTCAACTCTCCAGGTTTAAGGGATTCTTCCTTCAGCTAAAACATGCATGTGGAACCCAGAGTATGATCAACCGTGTGATCGGGAGACGTGTTGAAATATGTCTCAGTTCTCGTCCCCTGGTACTCGGGTGCAACATTCCAGATGCTTTACTAACACTCTCCCGACTTGGAGAGTCAGTGCCTTTAACCTCCTCTTTGGCCCAGTTTGCAAATTCCGCGGAAGATGAACAGAATAGGGAGAACCAATGAGAGACTAGCTGGAGGTGTCTGGACGGGAAAATTTAACTCTCATTTCCCACCAGGAAGAGGAATTAACCAAAGGCTCAGCGTGCCATGCCGGAACCAGATTAGGGCCTGAAGCAATCCTGCGGTGTTGCGGCCAGCTCACAAGAAAGCGAGTTGAAGAAAGGAGCTCAGGGGCACTGTAATTCACAAACCTGCAGAGTTATAAATGACAGCTATCATCCAAAAATATACTGAAGTAAGGCTGCCAAGAGGACTTGAAATCCGGGCAGAATTGCAGGAAACCGATTTCAGGAGGTAGACTGGAATTGCATTTAAAGCATAGGAAAAGAGGCAGAAGGTCGACAATGATGCACTTGGCCAAAAAGGGCGTATGCGTTTTTTCCTGAATATATTCAGGAAAAAACGCATACGCCCTTTTTGGCCAACCAAGCAAGCTTGCAAAGGAAATCTGCACTACAATGAAGTCTCACTTCCCCCCCGTCAAAAGGGCCATCTGAAAAAAGTGTAAAATCCAGAAAGGCAGGACAGGCCATGGAGAACTGGGAGCCTTGTTATGCTGATGGGTGGGATGTAAATTGCCAACAGCCACTGGGGAGAAGTGTATGGTGTTTCCTGAAACATCTAAAAAACAAAGCAACAGAGCCTAGGGCACTTCCACTTATGGTCCTGCAGCTTAGGGAAATTAAAATCAAAAAGACACAGCCACCCCAAAGTTTGGGATGGCTCTGTTTACAAGAAACTCGTTTACGGTACAAGTTCAATATCGCATAAAGCGAAAAATGGATAAAGAAGTTGTGGTACTTACGTACAATGCAATATCACTCAGCAATGACATCTATGTCATCAGGCCCATAGCAGCATAATGAGTGGATTCAGGTATGATGATTCTAACTGAAATAAGTCACACAGAAAAAGAAACATCATAAGATATCACTAATACACGGAATGTAAACTTGGCTACACAGGAACTGAATTTCAAAACAGAACATGGTCCCAAATTTAGAAAACCAACTTATGCTTGCTTAAGGGGAAAGGTGAGTTGGGGTGCTGCATAAAACCAGAGATTGAAATGAGCACAGATAAAGTTCCTTAAGCCAAATATGTAATAGACAAGAGCTACTCCTTGCTCAACGAAATGGACTCAAAACCCCATATTAAACGCCTAATAATGTACCTGACTAGTAAGTATCTTAAAACCTATGGATTGCTATGTCTCTGAAAGTGAATCAATCGTGAGTACAGGGGCAAAAACGCAGCAGTGATAGGATTGGAGAGTTTTGGTGAGCAAATGAAGACCCTTTGAAGTCATATTGCATGGTACCCATTCCACGGGTCTCAACTCTCCAGGTTTAAGGGATTCTTCCTTCAGCTAAAACATGCATGTGGAACCCAGAGTATGATCAACCGTGTGATCGGGAGACGTGTTGAAATATGTCTCAGTTCTCGTCCCCTGGTACTCGGGTGCAACATTCCAGATGCTTTACTAACACTCTCCCGACTTGGAGAGTCAGTGCCTTTAACCTCCTGTTTGGCCCAGTTTGCAAATTCCGTGGAAGATGAACAGGAATAGGGAGAACCAATGAGAGACTAGCTGGAGGTGTCTGGACGGGAAAATTTAACTCTCATTTCCCACCAGGAAGAGGAATTAACCAAAGGCTCAGCGTGCCATGCCGGAACCAGAGTAGGGCCTGAAGCAATCCTGCGGTGTTGCGGCCAGCTCACAAGAAAGCGAGTTGAAGAAAGGAGCTCAGGGGCACTGTAATTCACAAACCTTCAGAGTTATAAATGACAGCTATCATCCAAAAATATACTGAAGTAAGGCTGCCAAGAGGACTTGAAAGCCGGGCAGAATTGCAGGAAACCGATTTCAGGAGGTAGACTGGAATTGCATTTAAAGCATAGGAAAAGAGGCAGAAGGTCGACAATGATGCACTTGGCCAAAAAGGGCGTATGCGTTTTTTCCTGAATATATTCAGGAAAAAACGCATACGCCCTTTTTGGCCAACCAAGCAAGCTTGCAAAGGAAATCTGCACTACAATGAAGTCTCACTTCCCCCCCCCTTCAAAAGGGCCATCTGAAAAAAGTGTAAAATCCAGAAAGGCAGGACAGGCCATGGAGAACTGGGAGCCTTGTTATGCTGATGGGCGGGATGTAAATTGCCAACAGCCACTCGGGAGAAGTGTATGGTGTTTCCTGAAACATCTAAAAAACAAAGCAACAGAGCCTAGGGCACTTCCACTTATGGTCCTGTAGCTTAGGGAAATTAAAATCAAAAAGACACAGCCACCCCAAAGTTTGGGATGGCTCTGTTTACAAGAAACTCGTTTACGGTACAAGTTCAATATCGCATAAAGCGAAAAATGGATAAAGAAGTTGTGGTATTACATACAATGCAATATCACTCAACAATGACATCTATGTCATCAGGCCCATAGCAGCATAATGAGTGGATTCAGGTATGATGATTCTAACTGAAATAAGTCACACAGAAAAAGAAACATCATAAGATATCACTAATACACGGAATGTAAACTTGGCTACACAGGAACTGAATTTCAAAACAGAACATGGTCCCAAATTTAGAAAACCAACTTATGCTTGCTTAAGGGGAAAGGTGAGTTGGGGTGCTGCATAAAACCAGAGATTGAAATGAGCACAGATAAAGTTCCTTAAGCCAAATATGTAATAGACAAGAGCTACTCCTTGCTCAACGAAATGGACTCAAAACCCCATATTAAACGCCTAATAATGTACCTGACTAGTAAGTATCTTAAAACCTATGGATTGCTATGTCTCTGAAAGTGAATCAATCGTGAGTACAGGGGCAAAAACGCAGCAGTGATAGGATTGGAGAGTTTTGGTGAGCAAATGAAGACCCTTTGAAGTCATATTGCATGGTACCCATTCCACGGGTCTCAACTCTCCAGGTTTAAGGGATTCTTCCTTCAGCTAAAACATGCATGTGGAACCCAGAGTATGATCAACCGTGTGATCGGGAGACGTGTTGAAATATGTCTCAGTTCTCGTCCCCTGGTACTCGGGTGCAACATTCCAGATGCTTTACTAACACTCTCCCGACTTGGAGAGTCAGTGCCTTTAACCTCCTGTTTGGCCCAGTTTGCAAATTCCGCGGAAGATGAACAGAATAGGGAGAACCAATGAGAGACTAGCTGGAGGTGTCTGGACGGGAAAATTTAACTCTCATTTCCCACCAGGAAGAGGAATTAACCAAAGGCTCAGCGTGCCATGCCGGAACCAGATTAGGGCCTGAAGCAATCCTGCGGTGTTGCGGCCAGCTCACAAGAAAGCGAGTTGAAGAAAGGAGCTCAGGGGCACTGTAATTCACAAACCTGCAGAGTTATAAATGACAGCTATCATCCAAAAATATACTGAAGTAAGGCTGCCAAGAGGACTTGAAAGCCGGGCAGAATTGCAGGAAACCGATTTCAGGAGGTAGACTGGAATTGCATTTAAAGCATAGGAAAAGAGGCAGAAGGTCGACAATGATGCACTTGGCCAAAAAGGGCGTATGCGTTTTTTCCTGAATATATTCAGGAAAAAACGCATACGCCCTTTTTGGCCAACCAAGCAAGCTTGCAAAGGAAATCTGCACTACAATGAAGTCTCACTCCCCCCACCCCCACGTCAAAAGGGCCATCTGAAAAAAGTGTAAAATCCAGAAAGGCAGGACAGGCCATGGAGAACTGGGAGCCTTGTTATGCTGATGGGCGGGATGTAAATTGCCAACAGCCACTCGGGAGAAGTGTATGGTGTTTCCTGAAACATCTAAAAAACAAAGCAACAGAGCCTAGGGCACTTCCACTTATGGTCCTATAGCTTAGGGAAATTAAAATCAAAAAGACACAGCCACCCCAAAGTTTGGGATGGCTCTGTTTACAAGAAACTCGTTTACGGTACAAGTTCAATATCGCATAAAGCGAAAAATGGATAAAGAAGTTGTGGTACTTACGTACAATGCAATATCACTCAGCAATGACATCTATGTCATCAGGCCCATAGCAGCATAATGAGTGGATTCAGGTATGATGATTCTAACTGAAATAAGTCACACAGAAAAAGAAACATCATAAGATATCACTAATACACGGAATGTAAACTTGGCTACACAGGAACTGAATTTCAAAACAGAACATGGTCCCAAATTTAGAAAACCAACTTATGCTTGCTTAAGGGGAAAGGTGAGTTGGGGTGCTGCATAAAACCAGAGATTGAAATGAGCACAGATAAAGTTCCTTAAGCCAAATATGTAATAGACAAGAGCTACTCCTTGCTCAACGAAATGGACTCAAAACCCCATATTAAACGCCTAATAATGTACCTGACTAGTAAGTATCTTAAAACCTATGGATTGCTATGTCTCTGAAAGTGAATCAATCGTGAGTACAGGGGCAAAAACGCAGCAGTGATAGGATTGGAGAGTTTTGGTGAGCAAATGAAGACCCTTTGAAGTCATATTGCATGGTACCCATTCCACGGGTCTCAACTCTCCAGGTTTAAGGGATTCTTCCTTCAGCTAAAACATGCATGTGGAACCCAGAGTATGATCAACCGTGTGATCGGGAGACGTGTTGAAATATGTCTCAGTTCTCGTCCCCTGGTACTCGGGTGCAACATTCCAGATGCTTTACTAACACTCTCCCGACTTGGAGAGTCAGTGCCTTTAACCTCCTGTTTGGCCCAGTTTGCAAATTCCGCGGAAGATGAACAGGAATAGGGAGAACCAATGAGAGACTAGCTGCAGGTGTCTGGACGGGAAAATTTAACTCTCATTTCCCACCAGGAAGAGGAATTAACCAAAGGCTCAGCATGCCATGCCGGAACCAGATTAGGGCCTGAAGCAATCCTGCGGTGTTGCGGCCAGCTCACAAGAAAGCGAGTTGAAGAAAGGAGCTCAGGGGCACTGTAATTCACAAACCTTCAGAGTTATAAATGACAGCTATCATCCAAAAATATACTGAAGTAAGGCTGCCAAGAGGACTTGAAAGCCGGGCAGAATTGCAGGAAACCGATTTCAGGAGGTAGACTGGAATTGCATTTAAAGCATAGGAAAAGAGGCAGAAGGTCGACAATGATGCACTTGGCCAAAAAGGGCGTATGCGTTTTTTCCTGAATATATTCAGGAAAAAACGCATACGCCCTTTTTGGCCAACCAAGCAAGCTTGCAAAGGAAATCTGCACTACAATGAAGTCTCACTTCCCCCCCGTCAAAAGGGCCATCTGAAAAAAGTGTAAAATCCAGAAAGGCAGGACAGGCCATGGAGAACTGGGAGCCTTGTTATGCTGATGGGCGGGATGTAAATTGCCAACAGCCACTCGGGAGAAGTGTATGGTGTTTCCTGAAACATCTAAAAAACAAAGCAACAGAGCCTAGGGCACTTCCACTTATGGTCCTATAGCTTAGGGAAATTAAAATCAAAAAGACACAGCCACCCCAAAGTTTGGGATGGCTCTGTTTACAAGAAACTCATTTACGGTACAAGTTCAATATCGCATAAAGCGAAAAATGGATAAGGAAGTTGTGGTACTTACGTACAATGCAATATCACTCAGCAATGACATCTATGGCATCAGGTCCATAGCAGCATAATGAGTGGATTCAGGTATGATGATTCTAACTGAAATAAGTCACACAGAAAAAGAAACATCATAAGATATCACTAATACACGGAATGTAAACTTGGCTACACAGGAACTGAATTTCAAAACAGAACATGGTCCCAAATTTAGAAAATCAACTTATGCTTGCTTAAGGGGAAAGGTGAGTTGGGGTGCTGCATAAAACCAGAGATTGAAATGAGCACAGATAAAGTTCCTTAAGCCAAATATGTAATAGACAAGAGCTACTCCTTGCTCAACGAAATGGACTCAAAACCCCATATTAAACGCCTAATAATGTACCTGACTAGTAAGTATCTTAAAACCTATGGATTGCTATGTCTCTGAAAGTGAATCAATCGTGAGTACAGGGGCAAAAACGCAGCAGTGATAGGATTGGAGAGTTTTGGTGAGCAAATGAAGACCCTTTGAAGTCATATTGCATGGTACCCATTCCACGGGTCTCAACTCTCCAGGTTTAAGGGATTCTTCCTTCAGCTAAAACATGCATGTGGAACCCAGAGTATGATCAACCGTGTGATCGGGAGACGTGTTGAAATATGTCTCAGTTCTCGTCCCCTGGTACTCGGGTGCAACATTCCAGATGCTTTACTAACACTCTCCCGACTTGGAGAGTCAGTGCCTTTAACCTCCTCTTTGGCCCAGTTTGCAAATTCCACGGAAGATGAACAGGAATAGGGAGAACCAATGAGAGACTAGCTGGAGGTGTCTGGACGGGAAAATTTAACTCTCATTTCCCACCAGGAAGAGGAATTAACCAAAGGCTCAGCGTGCCATGCCGGAACCAGATTAGGGCCTGAAGCAATCCTGCGGTGTTGCGGCCAGCTCACAAGAAAGCGAGTTGAAGAAAGGAGCTCAGGGGCACTGTAATTCACAAAACTGCAGAGTTATAAATGACAGCTATCATCCAAAAATATACTGAAGTAAGGCTGCCAAGAGGACTTGAAAGCCGGGCAGAATTGCAGGAAACCGATTTCAGGAGGTAGACTGGAATTGCATTTAAAGCATAGGAAAAGAGGCAGAAGGTCGACAATGATGCACTTGGCCAAAAAGGGCGTATGCGTTTTTTCCTGAATATATTCAGGAAAAAACGCATACGCCCTTTTTGGCCAACCAAGCAAGCTTGCAAAGGAAATCTGCACTACAATGAAGTCTCACTTCCCCCCCCCCGTCAAAAGGGCCATCTGAAAAAAGTGTAAAATCCAGAAAGGCAGGACAGGCCATGGAGAACTGGGAGCCTTGTTATGCTGATGGGCGGGATGTAACTTGCCAACAGCCACTCGGGAGAAGTGTATGGTGTTTCCTGAAACATCTAAAAAACAAAGCAACAGAGCCTAGGGCACTTCCACTTATGGTCCTATAGCTTAGGGAAATTAAAATCAAAAAGACACAGCCACCCCAAAGTTTGGGATGGCTCTGTTTACAAGAAACTCGTTTACGGTACAAGTTCAATATCGCATAAAGCGAAAAATGGATAAAGAAGTTGTGGTACTTACGTACAATGCAATATCACTCAGCAATGACATCTATGTCATCAGGCCCATAGCAGCATAATGAGTGGATTCAGGTATGATGATTCTAACTGAAATAAGTCACACAGAAAAAGAAACATCATAAGATATCACTAATACATGGAATGTAAACTTGGCTACACAGGAACTGAATTTCAAAACAGAACATGGTCCCAAATTTAGAAAACCAACTTATGCTTGCTTAAGGGGAAAGGTGAGTTGGGGTGCTGCATAAAACCAGAGATTGAAATGAGCACAGATAAAGTTCCTTAAGCCAAATATGTAATAGACAAGAGCTACTCCTTGCTCAACGAAATGGACTCAAAACCCCATATTAAACGCCTAATAATGTACCTGACTAGTAAGTATCTTAAAACCTATGGATTGCTATGTCTCTGAAAGTGAATCAATCGTGAGTACAGGGGCAAAAACGCAGCAGTGATAGGATTGGAGAGTTTTGGTGAGCAAATGAAGACCCTTTGAAGTCATATTGCATGGTACCCATTCCACGGGTCTCAACTCTCCAGGTTTAAGGGATTCTTCCTTCAGCTAAAACATGCATGTGGAACCCAGAGTATGATCAACCGTGTGATCGGGAGACGTGTTGAAATATGTCTCAGTTCTCGTCCCCTGGTACTCGGGTGCAACATTCCAGATGCTTTACTAACACTCTCCCGACTTGGAGAGTCAGTGCCTTTAACCTCCTCTTTGGCCCAGTTTGCAAATTCCACGGAAGATGAACAGGAATAGGGAGAACCAATGAGAGACTAGCTGGAAGTGTCTGGACGGGAAAATTTAACTCTCATTTCCCACCAGGAAGAGGAATTAACCAAAGGCTCAGCGTGCCATGCCGCAACCAGATTAGGGCCTGAAGCAATCCTGCGGTGTTGCGGCCAGCTCACAAGAAAGCGAGTTGAAGAAAGGAGCTCAGGGGCACTGTAATTCACAAACCTGCAGAGTTATAAATGACAGCTATCATCCAAAAATATACTGAAGTAAGGCTGCCAAGAGGACTTGAAAGCCGGGCAGAATTGCAGGAAACCGATTTCAGGAGGTAGACTGGAATTGCATTTAAAGCATAGGAAAAGAGGCAGAAGGTCGACAATGATGCACTTGGCCAAAAAGGGCGTATGCGTTTTTTCCTGAATATATTCAGGAAAAAACGCATACGCCCTTTTTGGCCAACCAAGCAAGCTTGCAAAGGAAATCTGCACTACAATGAAGTCTCACTTCCCCCCCGTCAAAAGGGCCATCTGAAAAAAGTGTAAAATCCAGAAAGGCAGGACAGGCCATGGAGAACTGGGAGCCTTGTTATGCTGATGGGCGGGATGTAACTTGCCAACAGCCACACGAGAGAAGTGTATGGTGTTTCCTGAAACATCTAAAAAACAAAGCAACAGAGCCTAGGGCACTTCCACTTATGGTCCTATAGCTTAGGGAAATTAAAATCAAAAAGACACAGCCACCCCAAAGTTTGGGATGGCTCTGTTTACAAGAAACTCGTTTACGGTACAAGTTCAATATCGCATAAAGCGAAAAATGGATAAAGAAGTTGTGGTACTTACGTACAATGCAATATCACTCAGCAATGACATCTATGTCATCAGGCCCATAGCAGCATAATGAGTGGATTCAGGTATGATGATTCTAACTGAAATAAGTCACAAAGAAAAAGAAACATCAAAAGATATCACTAATACATGGAATGTAAACTTGGCTACACAGGAACTGGATTTCAAAACAGAACATGGTCCCAAATTTAGAAAACCAACTTATGCTTGCTTAAGGGGAAAGGTGAGTTGGGGTGCTGCATAAAACCAGAGATTGAAATGAGCACAGATAAATTTCCTTAAGCCAAATATGTAATAGACAAGAGCTACTCCTTGCTCAACGAAATGGACTCAAAACCCCATATTAAACGCCTAATAATGTACCTGACTAGTAAGTATCTTAAAACCTATGGATTACTATGTCTCTGAAAGTGAATCAATCGTGAGTACAGGGGCAAAAACGCAGCAGTGATAGGATTGGAGAGTTTTGGTGAGCAAATGAAGACCCTTTGAAGTCATATTGCATGGTACCCATTCCACGGGTCTCAACTCTCCAGGTTTAAGGGATTCTTCCTTCAGCTAAAACATGCATGTGGAACCCAGAGTATGATCAACCGTGTGATCGGGAGACGTGTTGAAATATGTCTCAGTTCTCGTCCCCTGGTACTCGGGTGTAACATTCCAGATGCTTTACTAACACTCTCCCGACTTGGAGAGTCAGTGCCTTTAACCTCCTCTTTGGCCCAGTTTGCAAATTCCACGGAAGATGAACAGGAATAGGGAGAACCAATGAGAGACTAGCTGGAGGTGTCTGGACGGGAAAATTTAACTCTCATTTCCCACCAGGAAGAGGAATTAACCAAAGGCTCAGCGTGCCATGCCGCAACCAGATTAGGGCCTGAAGCAATCCTGCGGTGTTGCGGCCAGCTCACAAGAAAGCGAGTTGAAGAAAGGAGCTCAGGGGCACTGTAATTCACAAACCTGCAGAGTTATAAATGACAGCTATCATCCAAAAATATACTGAAGTAAGGCTGCCAAGAGGACTTGAAAGCCGGGCAGAATTGCAGGAAACCGATTTCAGGAGGTAGACTGGAATTGCATTTAAAGCATAGGAAAAGAGGCAGAAGGTCAACAATGATGCACTTGGCCAAAAAGGGCGTATGCGTTTTTTCCTGAATATATTCAGGAAAAAACGCATACGCCCTTTTTGGCCAACCAAGCAAGCTTGCAAAGGAAATCTGCACTACAATGAAGTCTCTCTTCCCCCCCGTCAAAAGGGCCATCTGAAAAAAGTGTAAAATCCAGAAGGCAGGACAGGCCATGGAGAACTGGGAGCCTTGTTATGCTGATGGGCGGGATGTAACTTGCCAACCGCCACTCGGGAGAAGTGTATGGTGTTTCCTGAAACATCTAAAAAACAAAGCAACAGAGCCTAGGGCACTTCCACTTATGGTCCTATAGCTTAGGGAAATTAAAATCAAAAAGACACAGCCACCCCAAAGTTTGGGATGGCTCTGTTTACAAGAAACTCGTTTACGGTACAAGTTCAATATCGCATAAAGCGAAAAATGGATAAAGAAATTGTGGTACTTACGTACAATGCAATATCACTCAGCAATGACATCTATGTCATCAAGCCCATAGCAGCATAATGAGTGGATTCAGGTATGATGATTCTAACTGAAATAAGTCACACAGAAAAAGAAACATCATAAGATATCACTAATACACGGAATGTAAACTTGGCTACACAGGAACTGAATTTCAAAACAGAACATGATCCCAAATTTAGAAAACCAACTTATGCTTGCTTAAGGGGAAAGGTGAGTTGGGGTGCTGCATAAAACCAGAGATTGAAATGAGCACAGATAAAGTTCCTTAAGCCAAATATGTAATAGACAAGAGCTACTCCTTGCTCAACGAAATGGACTCAAAACCCCATATTAAACGCCTAATAATGTACCTGACTAGTAAGTATCTTAAAACCTATGGATTGCTATGTCTCTGAAAGTGAATCAATTGTGAGTACAGGGGCAAAAACGCAGCAGTGATAGGATTGGAGAGTTTTGGTGAGCAAATGAAGACCCTTTGAAGTCATATTGCATGGTACCCATTCCACGGGTCTCAACTCTCCAGGTTTAAGGGATTCTTCCTTCAGCTAAAACATGCATGTGGAACCCAGAGTATGATCAACCGTGTGATCGGGAGACGTGTTGAAATATGTCTCAGTTCTCGTCCCCTGGTACTCGGGTGCAACATTCCAGATGCTTTACTAACACTCTCCCGACTTGGAGAGTCAGTGCCTTTAACCTCCTGTTTGGCCCAGTTTGCAAATTCCACGGAAGATGAACAGGAATAGGGAGAACCAATGAGAGACTAGTTGGAGGTGTCTGGACGGGAAAATTTAACTCTCATTTCCCACCAGGAAGAGGAATTAACCAAAGGCTCAGCGTGCCATGCCGGAACCAGATTAGGGCCTGAAGCAATCCTGCGGTGTTGCGGCCAGCTCACAAGAAAGCGAGTTGAAGAAAGGAGCTCAGGGGCACTGTAATTCACAAAACTGCAGAGTTATAAATGACAGCTATCATCCAAAAATATACTGAAGTAAGGCTGCCAAGAGGACTTGAAAGCCGGGCAGAATTGCAGGAAACCGATTTCAGGAGGTAGACTGGAATTGCATTTAAAGCATAGGAAAAGAGGCAGAAGGTCGACAATGATGCACTTGGCCAAAAAGGGCGTATGCGTTTTTTCCTGAATATATTCAGGAAAAAACGCATACGCCCTTTTTGGCCAACCAAGCAAGCTTGCAAAGGAAATCTGCACTACAATGAAGTCTCACTTCCCCCCCATCAAAAGGGCCATCTGAAAAAAGTGTAAAATCCAGAAAGGCAGGACAGGCCATGGAGAACTGGGAGCCTTGTTATGCTGATGGGCGGGATGTAACTTGCCAACAGCCACTCGGGAGAAGTGTATGGTGTTTCCTGAAACATCTAAAAAACAAAGCAACAGAGCCTAGGGCACTTCCACTTATGGTCCTATAGCTTAGGGAAATTAAAATCAAAAAGACACAGCCACCCCAAAGTTTGGGATGGCTCTGTTTACAAGAAACTCGTTTACGGTACAAGTTCAATATCGCATAAAGCGAAAAATGGATAAAGAAGTTGTGGTACTTACGTACAATGCAATATCACTCAGCAATGACATCTATGTCATCAGGCCCATAGCAGCATAATGAGTGGATTCAGGTATGATGATTCTAACTGAAATAAGTCACACAGAAAAAGAAACATCATAAGATATCACTAATACACGGATTGTAAACTTGGCTACACAGGAACTGAATTTCAAAACAGAACATGGTCCCAAATTTAGAAAACCAACTTATGCTTGCTTAAGGGGAAAGGTGAGTTGGGGTGCTCCATAAAACCAGAGATTGAAATGAGCACAGATAAAGTTCCTTAAGCCAAATATGTAATAGACAAGAGCTACTCCTTGCTCAACGAAATGGACTCAAAACCCCATATTAAACGCCTAATAATGTACCTGACTAGTAAGTATCTTAAAACCTATGGATTGCTATGTCTCTGAAAGTGAATCAATCGTGAGTACAGGGGCAAAAACGCAGCAGTGATAGGATTGGAGAGTTGGTGAGCAAATGAAGACCCTTTGAAGTCATATTGCATGGTACCCATTCCACGGGTCTCAACTCTCCAGGTTTAAGGGATTCTTCCTTCAGCTAAAACATGCATGTGGAACCCAGAGTATGATCAACCGTGTGATCGGGAGACGTGTTGAAATATGTCTCAGTTCTCGTCCCCTGGTACTCGGGTGCAACATTCCAGATGCTTTACTAACACTCTCCCGACTTGGAGAGTCAGTGCCTTTAACCTCCTGTTTGGCCCAGTTTGCAAATTCCGCGGAAGATGAACAGGAATAGGGAGAACCAATGAGAGACTAGCTGGAGGTGTCTGGACGGGAAAATTTAACTCTCATTTCCCACCAGGAAGAGGAATTAACCAAAGGCTCAGCGTGCCATGCCGGAACCAGATTAGGGCCTGAAGCAATCCTGCGGTGTTGCGGCCAGCTCACAAGAAAGCGAGTTGAAGAAAGGAGCTCAGGGCCACTGTAATTCACAAACCTTCAGAGTTATAAATGACAGCTATCATCCAAAAATATACTGAAGTAAGGCTGCCAAGAGGACTTGAAAGCCGGGCAGAATTGCAGGAAACCGATTTCAGGAGGTAGACTGGAATTGCATTTAAAGCATAGGAAAAGAGGCAGAAGGTCGACAATGATGCACTTGGCCAAAAAGGGCGTATGCGTTTTTTCCTGAATATATTCAGGAAAAAACGCATACGCCCTTTTTGGCCAACCAAGCAAGCTTGCAAAGGAAATCTGCACTACAATGAAGTCTCACTTCCCCCCCCCGTAAAAAGGGCCATCTGAAAAAAGTGTAAAATCCAGAAAGGCAGGACAGGCCATGGAGAACTGGGAGCCTTGTTATGCTGATGGGCGGGATGTAACTTGCCAACAGCCACTCGGGAGAATTGTATGGTGTTTCCTGAAACATCTAAAAAACAAAGCAACAGAGCCTAGGGCACTTCCACTTATGGTCCTATAGCTTAGGGAAATTAAAATCAAAAAGACACAGCCACCCCAAAGTTTGGGATGGCTCTGTTTACAAGAAACTCGTTTACGGTACAAGTTCAATATCGCATAAAGCGAAAAATGGATAAAGAAGTTGTGGTACTTACGTACAATGCAATATCACTCAGCAATGACATCTATGTCATCAGGCCCATAGCAGCATAATGAGTGGATTCAGGTATGATGATTCTAACTGAAATAAGTCACACAGAAAAAGAAACATCATAAGATATCACTAATACACGGAATGTAAACTTGGCTACACAGGAACTGAATTTCAAAACAGAACATGGTCCCAAATTTAGAAAATCAACTTATGCTTGCTTAAGGGGAAAGGTGAGTTGGGGTGCTGCATAAAACCAGAGATTGAAATGAGCACAGATAAAGTTCCTTAAGCCAAATATGTAATAGACAAGAGCTACTCCTTGCTCAACGAAATGGACTCAAAACCCCATATTAAACGCCTAATAATGTACCTGACTAGTAAGTATCTTAAAACCTATGGATTGCTATGTCTCTGAAAGTGAATCAATCGTGAGTACAGGGGCAAAAACGCAGCAGTGATAGGATTGGAGAGTTTTGGTGAGCAAATGAAGACCCTTTGAAGTCATATTGCATGGTACCCATTCCACGGGTCTCAACTCTCCAGGTTTAAGGGATTCTTCCTTCAGCTAAAACATGCATGTGGAACCCAGAGTATGATCAACCATGTGATCGGGAGACGTGTTGAAATATGTCTCAGTTCTCGTCCCCTGGTACTCGGGTGCAACATTCCAGATGCTTTACTAACACTCTCCCGACTTGGAGAGTCAGTGCCTTTAACCTCCTGTTTGGCCCAGTTTGCAAATTCCGCGGAAGATGAACAGGAATAGGGAGAACCAATGAGAGACTAGCTGGAGGTGTCTGGACGGGAAAATTTAACTCTCATTTCCCACCAGGAAGAGGAATTAACCAAAGGCTCAGCGTGCCATGCCGGAACCAGATTAGGGCCTGAAGCAATCCTGCGGTGTTGCGGCCAGCTCACAAGAAAGCGAGTTGAAGAAAGGAGCTCAGGGGCACTGTAATTCACAAAACTGCAGAGTTATAAATGACAGCTATCATCCAAAAATATACTGAAGTAAGGCTGCCAAGAGGACTTGAAAGCCGGGCAGAATTGCAGGAAACCGATTTCAGGAGGTAGACTGGAATTGCATTTAAAGCATAGGAAAAGAGGCAGAAGGTCGACAATGATGCACTTGGCCAAAAAGGGCGTATGCGTTTTTTCCTGAATATATTCAGGAAAAAACGCATACGCCCTTTTTGGCCAACCAAGCAAGCTTGCAAAGGAAATCTGCACTACAATGAAGTCTCACTTCCCCCCCGTCAAAAGGGCCATCTGAAAAAAGTGTAAAATCCAGAAAGGCAGGACAGGCCATGGAGAACTGGGAGCCTTGTTATGCTGATGGGCGGGATGTAACTTGCCAACAGCCACTCGGGAGAAGTGTATGGTGTTTCCTGAAACATCTAAAAAACAAAGCAACAGAGCCTAGGGCACTTCCACTTATGGTCCTATAGCTTAGGGAAATTAAAATCAAAAAGACACAGCCACCCCAAAGTTTGGGACGGCTCTGTTTACAAGAACCTCGTTTACGGGACAAGTTCAATATCGCATAAAGCGAAAAATGGATAAAGAAGTTGTGGTACTTACGTACAATGCAATATCACTCAGCAATGACATCTATGTCATCAGGCCCATAGCAGCATAATGAGTGGATTCAGGTATGATGATTCTAACTGAAATAAGTCACACAGAAAAAGAAACATCATATGATATCACTAATACACGGATTGTAAACTTGGCTACACAGGAACTGAATTTCAAAACAGAACATGGTCCCAAATTTAGAAAACCAACTTATGCTTGCTTAAGGGGAAAGGTGAGTTGGGGTTCTGCATAAAACCAGAGATTGAAATGAGCACAGATAAATTTCCTTAAGCCAAATATGTAATCGAAAAGAGCTACTCCTTGCTCAACGAAATGGACTCAAAACCCCATATTAAACGCCTAATAATGTACCTGACTAGTAAGTATCTTAAAACCTATGGATTGCTATGTCTCTGAAAGTGAATCAATCGTGAGTACAGGGGCAAAAACGCAGCAGTGATAGGATTGGAGAGTTTTGGTGAGCAAATGAAGACCCTTTGAAGTCATATTGCATGGTACCCATTCCACGGGTCTCAACTCTCCAGGTTTAAGGGATTCTTCCTTCAGCTAAAACATGCATGTGGAACCCAGAGTATGATCAACCGTGTGATCGGGAGACGTGTTGAAATATGTCTCAGTTCTCGTCCCCTGGTACTCGGGTGCAACATTCCAGATGCTTTATTAACACTCTCCCGACTTGGAGAGTCAGTGCCTTTAACCTCCTGTTTGGCCCAGTTTGCAAATTCCGCGGAAGATGAACAGGAATAGGGAGAACCAATGAGAGACTAGCTGGAGGTGTCTGGACGGGAAAATTTAACTCTCATTTCCCACCAGGAAGAGGAATTAACCAAAGGCTCAGCGTGCCATGCCAGAACCAGATTAGGGCCTGAAGCAATCCTGCGGTGTTGCAGCCAGCTCACAAGAAAGCGAGTTGAAGAAAGCAGCTCAGGGGCACTGTAATTCACAAACCTGCAGAGTTATAAATGACAGCTATCATCCAAAAATATACTGAAGTAAGGCTGCCAAGAGGACTTGAAAGCCGGGCAGAATTGCAGGAAACCGATTTCAGGAGGTAGACTGGAATTGCATTTAAAGCATAGGAAAAGAGGCAGAAGGTCGACAATGATGCACTTGGCCAAAAAGGGCGTATGCGTTTTTTCCTGAATATATTCAGGAAAAAACGCATACGCCCTTTTTGGCCAACCAAGCAAGCTTGCAAAGGAAATCTGCACTACAATGAAGTCTCACTTCCCCCCGGTCAAAAGGGCCATCTGAAAAAAGTGTAAAATCCAGAAAGGCAGGACAGGCCATGGAGAACTGGGAGCCTTGTTATGCTGATGGGCGGGATGTAACTTGCCAACAGCCACTCGGGAGAAGTGTATGGTGTTTCCTGAAACATCTAAAAAACAAAGCAACAGAGCCTAGGGCACTTCCACTTATGGTCCTATAGCTTAGGGAAATTAAAATCAAAAAGACACAGCCACCCCAAAGTTTGGGATGGCTCTGTTTACAAGAAACTCGTTTACGGTACAAGTTCAATATCGCATAAAGCGAAAAATGGATAAAGAAGTTGTGGTACTTACGTACAATGCAATATCACTCAGCAATGACATCTATGTCATCAGGCCCATAGCAGCATAATGAGTGGATTCAGGTATGATGATTCTAACTGAAATAAGTCACACAGAAAAAGAAACATCATAAGATATCACTAATACACGGAATGTAAACTTGGCTACACAGGAACTGAATTTCAAAACAGAACATGGTCCCAAATTTAGAAAATCAACTTATGCTTGCTTAAGGGGAAAGGTGAGTTGGGGTGCTGCATAAAACCAGAGATTGAAATGAGCACAGATAAAGTTCCTTAAGCCAAATATGTAATAGACAAGAGCTACTCCTTGCTCAACGAAATGGACTCAAAACCCCATATTAAACGCCTAATAATGTACCTGACTAGTAAGTATCTTAAAACCTATGGATTGCTATGTCTCTGAAAGTGAATCAATCGTGAGTACAGGGGCAAAAACGCAGCAGTGATAGGATTGGAGAGTTTTGGTGAGCAAATGAAGACCCTTTGAAGTCATATTGCATGGTACCCATTCCACGGGTCTCAACTCTCCAGGTTTAAGGGATTCTTCCTTCAGCTAAAACATGCATGTGGAACCCAGAGTATGATCAACCATGTGATCGGGAGACGTGTTGAAATATGTCTCAGTTCTCGTCCCCTGGTACTCGGGTGCAACATTCCAGATGCTTTACTAACACTCTCCCGACTTGGAGAGTCAGTGCCTTTAACCTCCTGTTTGGCCCAGTTTGCAAATTCCGCAGAAGATGAACAGGAATAGGGAGAACCAATGAGAGACTAGCTGGAGGTGTCTGGACGGGAAAATTTAACTCTCATTTCCCACCAGGAAGAGGAATTAACCAAAGGCTCAGCGTGCCATGCCGGAACCAGATTAGGGCCTGAAGCAATCCTGCGGTGTTGCGGCCAGCTCACAAGAAAGCGAGGTGAAGAAAGGAGCTCAGGGGCACTGTAATTCACAAACCTGCAGAGTTATAAATGACAGCTATCATCCAAAAATATACTGAAGTAAGGCTGCCAAGAGGACTTGAAAGCCGGGCAGAATTGCAGGAAACCGATTTCAGGAGGTAGACTGGAATTGCATTTAAAGCATAGGAAAAGAGGCAGAAGGTCGACAATGATGCACTTGGCCAAAAAGGGCGTATGCGTTTTTTCCTGAATATATTCAGGAAAAAACGCATACGCCCTTTTTGGCCAACCAAGCAAGCTTGCAAAGGAAATCTGCACTACAATGAAGTCTCACTTCCCCCCCATCAAAAGGGCCATCTGAAAAAAGTGTAAAATCCAGAAAGGCAGGACAGGCCATGGAGAACTGGGAGCCTTGTTATGCTGATGGGCGGGATGTAAATTGCCAACAGCCACTGGGGAGAAGTGTATGGTGTTTCCTGAAACATCTAAAAAACAAAGCAACAGAGCCTGGGGCACTTCCACTTATGGTCCTATAGCTTAGGGAAATTAAAATCAAAAAGACACAGCCACCCCAAAATTTGGGACGGCTCTTTTACAGGAACCTCTTCTTCAGCACAAGTTAAATATGCCAGAGAGCAAATAATGGATAAAGAAGTTGTGGTACTTACGTACAACAGAATACCTCTCAGCAATGAAAACTATGTCACCAGGCCCGTACCAGCATAATGAGTGGATTGAGGCACGGTGATTCTAAGTGAAAAAAGTCACACAGAAAGAGAAACATCATAAGGTATCACTAATACATGGAATGAGAACTTGGTTACACATGAACTGAATTACAAAACAGAACAGGGTCTCATGTTTAGAAAACCAACTTATGCTTGCTTAAGGGGGAAGGTGAGTTGTGGTGCTGCATAAAAGCAGAGTTTGAAATTAGCACAGATACCGTTCCATAAGCTAAATATGTAATAGACAAGACCTACCCCTTGCTCAACAAAATGGACTCAACAATGAGGTATCACCTCACACCTGGTAGAATGGGCATCATCAGAAAATCTACAAACAAAAAATGCTGGAAATGTGTGGAGAAAAGGAACCCTCTTCCACTATTGTTGGGAATATAAATTGATACAGTCACTATGGAGAACAATATGGAGTTTCTTAAGAAACTAACAGTAGAATTACCATATGATAC
The DNA here is from genome assembly GCF_937001465.1 of Orcinus orca. NCBI lineage: Eukaryota > Metazoa > Chordata > Mammalia > Artiodactyla > Delphinidae > Orcinus > Orcinus orca. The sequence continues at coordinate 622,315 of NW_026044011.1, forward strand.
AGCAATCCCAGTTCTGGACATATACCCAGACAAAACCATAAATCAAAAAGAGACATTCACCGCAATGTTCATTGTATCACTCTTTACAATATCGAGGTAATGGAAGCAACCTAAATGCCCACAGACAGACGAATGCATAAAGCTGTGGTACATATATAAAATGGAATATTACTAAGCCATGAAAAGGAATGAAATTAGGTCATTTGTAGAGACGTCGATGGATCTAGAGACTGTCATACAGAGTGAAGTAAGTCAGAAAGAGAAAAACAAATCTTGTATATTCATGCATATATGTGGAACCTAGAAAAACTGTACAGATTAACCATTTTGCAAGGCATAAATAGAGCAACAGATGTAGACAACAAACGTATGGACAACAAGGGGGGAAAGCTGTTGGGGGGGTTGGTGGTGGGAGGAGTTGAGAGACTGGGATTGGCATGTATACATTTATATGTATAAAATAGATAACCAATAAGAACCTGCTGTATAAAAATATAAAATAAAATTCAAAATTAAAAAGAAATAAAATTTAAAAAATAAAACAGAAAAAACAATTATTCCCTTCACATACATGTATTTATATGAATAAATTATTTCCATGCTTATATCTGTAAATACAAAAAAGAGGAATAAAATCTACCTTGAACCAAAAACGAAAAAGAGAAAAAAAAACACAGAACCCACCAGTTCCACAGAGGAAAACCGTATCAGGGCACTTGCTCCAGTTGTAAACAATTCTGAAGTTGGTCAGTGGTGGGGAATCGTCTCCCATTCAGCCAGCAGCCCCCATGCAACAAGCGTCCTCATTGCAAAGCTGGGGCACCGTGCCGAGGCATCTGTGAGTAAACGTGAGCTGAGCCCCAGGCCAGTTGCTGCTGAACTATTCCCACCCGTCCCAGGTAAAACACCTGAATATATACAAGGACTTGAAAGCCTAGAGGAAGGGCCATAGAGCCACACGAGTGACAGCATACCGGCCGACTTGGTGCCTGCAGGCCAGCCAGGATGGTCCTGGCCCTGGGTGCTCTTCTGGAAGATTTCCATTTCCCTGCCTGAGATACCCGTCCTGTCCCTGCCCCCACTGCTTTTCTCCTTCCTCACCTCTGCCCAGGGAGAAATTCCAGCAGCAGGTATGGGTGACACATCCTCTTCTTTAGCAGGTGGCAGCCTGGCAACTGCTGCAGAAAGTCCAGCAGAGACCCACTCACACTGGGCCACCCACAAAGCCATGGCCTCTCACTCCCTCCCACCAGCCCAGCCCCGAGACTGCTGACAGGGCAGAGAAAATGGCGTCAGGCACGGCTGCAGGGCCTCTTGCTGCCTGGAGTGGTATTTATATTGATCTCAACCCAGGCACACCTGGGGAGGGCTGGCCGGCACGGTAAGGCTGCCCAGGTCAGCCAATCATCACCCCTCAGGGGCTCACAGTTGCAGAAAATGGAACTTGCTGAACCGGCCAGGTCCAAGGAACAGGTGTGGGCTCCTGAGAGTCAGGATAGACAAGGGGCTGCAGCTTTGGCTTGTTTTCTAATCATTTTATCTGGCCCATGAGTGGGAGACAACTTCAAGAAAACCCTCTCCTAATGAGAGGAACCCAGGAGTCAGGGAGAGGAGGGGTGGGTGGTGGTTGGAGACAGAGGCCTGGTGCCCCGGGTGCAGTGGAAGTCTCTGGAAGACCAGGTGGAGGGAGGCCGCACAGAGTGATGCCCAGGGTCACAGACCTGTCGCAGCTGCTGTTTGTTAGTTCAAGTCCTGCTCTGAGGTGCTCTGTGTCAGCTCTGAGCGACAGGTGAGCTGGGGGTGCTCTGCAATGAGGGCTATGTGCACGGTTCCTGTGTGCCCAGCCCTGCCACGGTACCTGCAAGGGTAGCTCTGTATCCTGGGAGGGGCCTGACCACGAGAGCCCCGTGGGCTGGGGTGGGGGTGGGGTACCTGCCCAGGTGAGCTCCATATTCTGGGATTGGTCTGACCACGAGAGCCCCATGGGCTGCTGGGGACCTGGTAAAGGATGTCAGGACAGTCAGTGAAGCCACCGAGGATATACCTCCAGCTGCTCCTAATTCCTACACCCTGCTGGTCATTCTACCAACCACCAGGACATGGTATTCTGTATTAGTCTTCAATGATGCCTTCTTTTGTATTCCATTAGTCCCAGAGTCACAAGAAATTTTGGCTTGTGAGTGGCAGGACTCAACATACAACTAAAACAATACTTCCGGGCCGTCTTGCCCCAAGGGTGCAAAAATTCCCACACCATCTTTGGGGAAAGCTTAGCTAAAGACCTAAAAGTTCTACCTCTGGAAAAGGAAACCCTCCTTCAGTACGCAGACGACATTCTGATCGCCAGCCCTACTAAGGAGGCCTCTGAACTACCAAGCCAATAAAGGATAGAAGTTGTCCAAGAAAAAGCTCAAATATCACAGACTGTGGTGACCTGCCTGGGCTTCGTTCTCACAGAAGGTCGGAGAAGCCCATCCCAGGAAAGGGAAGAAACCATTTTCAGCCTTACCCCTTTCTAAAACTAGAAGACAGCTTAGGGGTTCCTGGGGAGGCCAGGGTTTGCTGCTTCTGGATCCCTAACTACAGTCTACTAGCTGGGCCTCTATATGAAACACTGAAAGGAAAAGATGATGATCCTTTTGAATAGAATCCAGAAGTGGCCTTTCAAGAATGGAAAGAGCAGTCAATTCAGACCCTTGCCCTGGAACTCCCTAATTTAGCTAAACCCTTTGACCTTTACATTCCCGGTGAAAGGTGAATCGCCATTGGAGAATTAGTGCAAAAACTGGGACCACTTGAAATGGAACAATGCAAGAATGCCATCCAGGTAGGATAAACTACGGACACCAAGGGGCTTGGCCCACTGCCACATCTGGCCAAGATACTGGCGGTATCTAAAAACCTGGAAATCAGCAGCCCAAAAGGCCACCTCCCTCCTAAGGGAAAAGGACCCCACATGGTGATCCTAACCACCAACCATGCCCTGAAGTTGCAGGGTTCGCTCCGTGGGCACACCAACCTCGAGTGAGGAGGCCCTCCAACTCCAACATCCAGAGAGATAACCGGGGGCAACAGGGCACCATGACGACTCGTGTGAACATCACTTGACCTGGAGTTTCTCTCATAAAACAACAAGAGTGTGTCCCAAAAGAGCAGACTACTGCTTGCAGGACTTACTGCACGCAGAGGGGAGCTAATAATCTTGGCGGGGGAACCGTATATCACACTGTCACCATAGAAAAGCCTACAGACACCTTGATGATGGTGGCCAATAAGACCAGCTGGACTCCTGTTTACTTCAAAAGGCTGTTGACTCAGTGGCCATCATGGTCCTTGATCACCACTGACCCTGGACTGTCTGGGAGTTGAGCAGGCAGGGCTCTGACACCTGGTGCCGTTTGTACGTTAATTCAGGGGCCTAATTGAAGAAAGCGCAGACTACTGGTCAGAGCATCTAGGCTGGCAGAAACGGTCAGCCTAAGGTGGCTGAACAAATGTGGGGCGGAGTGAAACCGGCCCCCACAGCGTCTCTGCACATCTCTTTCCTGGACCCTTAAAGGTCATTAGAATCTATAACACTTCCAATGCTGGTGCTCAGGTGGACGAGCAGGGAGACAGGGGGCCTGGGGACAATCAACGTCACCTGGAGGCTGCTGGGGAGAAGCTCTGACCCTCGCCCCCGGGTATGAGGGCTCCCAACTCAGCACTCAGCAGTTACAGAAGAAGGGTCTGCACCCTCAGCACTCCAAGAATGAGGAACGGGACAAAAGGCAGAGGAGGGGTTTGTCCCCAGCAAAGCCCATTAAAAATCCCTGGGAGATAAAAATAGAATCTGGGCAATAAAGTCAAGTCTAACCTTTTTTATCCTTTGTGCTTTGTCTAATTTCATGTGCTCCTAGGGTCCCGCATGCAGAGGTTCCACACCCGGCACTTCAGACCAGATTTCCTAGTGCAGAATGGCTGGGACGACACCTCAGCTCCTGGGGCCCAGTGCAGACTCTGCGATATAGAGCCTGAGCTGCAGCCAACCCGGCCCTCGAGAGCTCCGCCCCCTCCCTCCCACTGACTCTGACAGGATCTCTACACAACAGCCCAGCCCACAGCCCACGGGGTAGTGCATGCTCTCACCTCTCCATTCTCTGATCAAAATATAAAGTTTCCTTTGCTTGTGAACCAAACTCAGTCTCGATCTTTTGGCCCCAATGACACTGGGCAGGGGGACACTTGTTGGGGTCCACTCTGGAGGATCAGTAACAGAAATTGAGACTATTGTAACCTCAATGAACAGATGTGTGAGCCAAACTGTAGTTAACATAGAACAGTGTATAAGGCTCGGGTAAAATAAGACGTTTCTAACACTTCCATTTGATATTTCCATCACTTTATTATAAGCAAGTTCAGTGAAAAGGTTTGTCTTATTTGTCAGGTCAATATTAGAGAAACGAAGTGATTTCTTTCCAAGGATGTACATCTAATAATCTTGGTTAAAGCTTCAATCTTGTTTTAAATGCTTTTCCATTGAAAATGATACCTCTCTTTCAGCTCCCCCATTTCTGAGAAGTATAAAATCTTATAATTTATTATTACCAAAGGGGAAAGGTGGGAGGAGGGATAAATTAACAGTTTGGGATTAACACATACACACTGCTATGTATAAAATAGATCATCAACAAGGAACTACTGTATAGCACAGGGAATTACACTCAACATTTTGCAATAAGCTATAAGGGGAAATAATCTGGAAAAGAATAGATATTTTTATTGTCATTGTCATCGATCAATGACAGTTAAAGTGTAACCTAAGGGAAGCTGGTGGTGAGTGCTTCTGACCCTGAAGACTTCAATCATCTAAAGTTTGGACTCTGCCTACTTCCCAAGGCCCTTAATGAACATATGTGTAGCCATAGCTTAAAAAATTCCCCAGTTTGGGTTTCGGGCAGACACTGATTTTGAAAAAGCCCTGGTGTTCTCCTTACATGAATGGGACTCTTCCTACTGCTAAAACATGTCTGTCACACCCAGAGGATGGTATACCGTCTGATCGGGAAGAGTTTGGAAAAGGCATCTCATCTCCTCATCTCCTGGTGCTCGGGTTCACCCCTCCAGCGTCTTTACTAACAGTCTCCCCACTTGGAGATGTCAGCACTGTCAACATCCTGTTGCGTACAGTTTGGAATTTGTCCAGAGGATGAAGCGGAAGGATGAGGAACAATGAGAGACAAGTCCTAGGTGTTCACACAGGCACATGTCACTCTAATTTCCAATCAGGAAGACGAATTGACCAAAGGCTAGGGTTGCCCATGGAAACAGTATAGGGCTTGAGGAAATCCCGCTGCTTTGTGGCCAGTTCCCATAAACGCAAGTTGAACAATGGAACTCAGGGGCAGTAAAATTCACGAAACTGCAGAGTTGAAAATATCCATCACTGAAAAATGTCTTGAGGAAAGTCAGAGAAAAGGACTTGTAAGCAAGGGAGAATGTCAGGAAAGGGATCTGAGGAGGTAGAAAGGACTCGCCATTAAGCACGAGAAAAGGAGCTGAACATTGCCAACATTGCAGTTGGCCAAAAAGGGTGTATGCGTTTTTTTCTGTATATATTCAAGAAAAGGGCATACACTTTTTTAGCCAACCAAACAGGTGGGCACTGGAAGTCAATACTACAAAAGATATCACTTCGCATCAGTCAGAAGAGCCATCCTCATAAAGCGTAAACAACAGAAATGCAGGACAGGGCAAGGAGAAGAGGGAGCCCTGTGAGACTTATAGTGGAAATGTATATTGCCAACGGCCATTCTGGAGAAGTGTATTGTGTTTACTAAAGCATCTAAAAAATGAGCTACAGAGCATAGGGCACTTGCACTCATGGGCGTATATCTTGGGAAAAACAAAAATCGAGAGGACACAGGCACCCCAATGTTTACCCCCTCTCTGTTTAAAAGATCCTCGACTAGGATATAACTTAAATGTCTCTGGAGAGAAAAAATGGATAGAGATGTGGTACTTAGGTAGAGTGGAATATTATTCAGCCTGGAAATCAATGAAATATGGCCAGTTGTAACAACTCCGGAAGAGTTACGTATGATCATTCTAAGTGACATAATTCAAAAAGAAAAAGACACATGTCATAAGATATCACTTAAAGGTGGAATCCAAAATGGCTACACATGAAATAAATTACAAAACAAAAACATAGTCAAATATGTAGGAAACACGCATAAGGCTGCTAAACGGGAAAGGTGGGGAGGGGTGAGGCATCATCCAGGAGGTTGAAATTAGCAAAGATACCATTCCAAATACCAAACTGATAATCAACAAGGCCTACACGGTAGCTAAAAGAACTGCACTCAGCACACTCAAGTCACCGGAAAAGAATATATACGACTGGTAAGAATCTGAAAAAGAATTTACTGATGTCTCTCTGTATGTGAATCAAGTGGATGTACAGCAGCAAGAAACAGAGCTTTGAAAATCAGCTGTAACCAATATAGTAATAAATTGAAAAAAATAAACGACAGAGAGACAGAGAAAACCTCTTACAACTTTTCCTCAGGGACGGTGATGCAACATGGATTGAACACATCTAGACCCACAGCAGGATGAGACATAAGGCTGGAAACTGTTTGCACTAAGAGAAATGTGAGGTTGGGTGAGGAAATGCACACCCTTTAAAGTAATACTACCTGGTACCCATTCAATGGGTCCCAAATCTGCAGGTTCAAGGGATCTTCCTACAGCTAAAACATGCATGGAAAACCCAGAGGACTGTACACCATGTGATCGGGAGATGTGTCTAAAATGCAGCTCATTTATCCTCTCCTGGTGCTCCTGTTCACCATTCCAGCCACGTTACTTAGAATCTCCCCACTTGGAGAATCAGCACATTTAAACTTCTGTTTCACACATTTTGCAAATTGTGAGGAGGATGAACGGGAAGAGGGGGAACCAATGAGAGAATAGTTGTAGGGGTTTGGACGGGCACATATCACTCTAATTTCCCATTAAGAATAAGAATTGAAAAAAGGCTCAGCCCGCCTCGCCGGAGCCAAAATAGGGCCTGAAGCAATCCTGCGGGTTTGAGGCCAGCTCACAAAAGAGCAACTTAAAAAATGGAGCTCAGGGTCACTGCAATTCACAAACCTGCAGAGTTATAAATGAAAACTAACGTCCAAAACTATGTTGAGGTAAGGCAAAGAAGAGGATCTGAATGCAAGACAGAATTGCAAGAAACAGATTTCAAGAGATAGATTGGACTCGTCTTTAAAGCACATGAAAAGCGGCAGAATTTCGACAATGATGCAGTTGGCCCGAAAGGGCGTATGCGTTTTTCCTGATTATATCCAGGAAAAAACGCATACGCACTTTATGGGCAACGAAGCAAGCAAGCAATGCAAATGTGCACAACAAAGAAGTCTCATTTCCCACCGGTCAAAAGGGCCATCCTAAAAAATTGTAAAAACCAGAAATGCAGGACAGGCCATGGAGAATAGGGAGCCTTTATACGCTGATGGGCAGTGTGTGAACTGCCGAGAGCCACTCTGGAGAAGTGTATGGTGGTTCCTAAATCATCTAAAAAACAGAGCTACAGAGCATAGGACACTTCCAATCATGGGAATATATCTAGGGAAGTCTAAAAATCAACAAGACACAAGCACACCACAGTTTAGGGCTACTCTGTTTACAAGAACCTCAACTTCAGTACACCTTAAATATCCCAGGAAAGAGAACAATGGATAAAGAAGATGTGGTACTTATGTACAATGGAATATCTCTTCACCATGAAATCAATGTAATAAGGCTAGTAGAAGGATAAAGAGTGGATTTAGGTCCGATAATACTACTTGAAATAAGTCAAACAGAAAAAGAAACATATCATAAGATATCACTTATAGAGGGAGGGTAAATATGGCTGCACAAGAAATGAATTACAGAACAGAACAGTGTCTCACATTTAGAAAACACACTTATGTCAGCTTAAGGGGAAAGGAGAGGTGGGGTGATGCATAAAACCAGAGTTTGAAATTAGCACAGATACCGTTCAATAAACCAAATAGATATTAGACAAGATCTACACCTTGCTCAATGAACTGGCCTCAACACACCTTATAAACCACAGAGAAATATATCTGAGTAATAAGAATCTTAAAATCCATGTATTGATATATCTCCATAAGGGAATCAAGTGTGTGCAGAGCGGCACAAACACAGCAGTGAAAATGAGCTAAACCCCATTATAGAAATAAATTTTAAAAACAAAACGCAGAAACAATGAAAGAGAGAAAAATTCTTACAAAATTTGCTCAGGGGCTGTGATGCAACCTGGATTGACCACATATAAACCCACAGCTGGATAAGACATAAGGCTGGACACTTGGGGCTGAGAGGATTGGTGAGTTTTGGTGAGCAACTGCCAAAAGTTTAATGCAATACTTCATGCTACTCATTCCAAGGGTCCCAACAATCCAGGTTGAAGGGAATCTTCCTACAGCTAAACCATGCTTGGGAAACCCAGCGACTGGTATACCATATGATCGGGAAAGGTTTCTAAAACGCACCTCATTTTTCCTCTCCTGGGGCTCCGGATCGACATTCCAGCCGCTTTACTAACAACATCCCCACATGGAGAGTCAATGCCTTTAAGTTCTGGTATCGCACAGTCTGCAGTTAGTGCGGAGGATGAATGGGAATAGGGGGAACCAGTGAGAAACAAGCTGTAGCGGTTTCAATGGGCACATGTCACTCTAATTTCACATCAGTAAGAAGAATAAACCAAAGGCACAGCAAGGTGCCCCAGAAGAAGAATAGGGCCTGAAGGAATCCTGTGGTTATGAGGCAAGATCACAAAAATATGAGCTGAAAAATGGAGCTAAGGGCCACTGCAATTCAAAAACGTGCAGAGTTATAAAGGCCAACTATTTTCAAAAACTATATTGAGGTAAGGCTATGAAGAGGCATTGAAAGCAAGGCAGAATTGCAGGAAACCTGTTTCAGGAGGTAGACAGGAATTGCATTTAAAGCATAGCAAAAGAGGCAGAACGTCGACAATGATGCACTTGGCCAAAAAGGGCGTATGCGTTTTTTTCCTGAATATATTCAGGAAAAAAACGCATACGCACTTTTTGGCCAACCAAGCAAGCTTGCAAAGGAAATCTGCACTACAATGAAGTCTCACTTCGCCCCGGTCAAAAGGGCCATCTGAAAAAAGTGTAAAATCCAGAAAGGCAGGACAGGCCATGGAGAACTGGGAGCCTTGTTATGCTGATGGGCGGGATGTAATTTGCCAACAGCCACTAGGGAGAAATGTATGGTGTTTCCTGAAACATCTAAAAAACAAAGCAACAGAGCATAGGGCAATTCCACTTATGGTCCTATAGCTTAGGGAAATTAAAATCAAAAAGACACAGCCACCCAAAAGTTTGGGACGGCTATGTTTACAAGAACCTCGTTTATGGTAAAAGTTCAATATCGCAGAAAGTGAAAAATGGATAAAGAAGTTGTGGTACTTACGTACAATGCAATATCACTCAGCAATGAAATCTATGTCATCAGGCCCGTAGCAGCATAATGAGTGGATTCAGGTATGATGATTCTAACTGAAATAAGTCACACAGAAAAAGAAACATCATAAGATATCACTAATACACGGAATGTAAACTTGCTACACAGGAACAGAGTTACAAAACAGAATAAGGTCTCAAATTTAGAAAACCAACTTATGCTTGCTTAAGGGGAAAGGTGAGTTGGGGTGCTGCATAAAACCAGAGATTGAAATGAGCACAGATAAAGTTCCTTAAGCCAAATATGTAATAGACAAGAGCTACTCCTTGCTCAACGAGATGGACTCAACACCCCATATTAAACGCCTAAATATATACCTGACTAGTAAGTATCTTAAAACCTATGGATTGCTATGTCTCCAAAAGAGAATCAAGCGTGTGTACAGGGGCATAAACGCAGCAGTGACAGGATTGGAGAGGTTCGGTGAGCAAATGAAGACCCTTTGAAGTCATATTGCATGGTACCCATTCCACGGGTCTCAACTCTCCAGGTTTAAGGGATTCTTCCTTCAGCTAAAGCATGCATGTGGAACCCAGAGTATGATCAACCGTGTGATCGGGAGACGTGTTCCACTATGTCTCAGTTCTCGTCCCCTGGTACTCGGGTGCAACATTCCAGACGCTTTACTAACACTCTCCCGACTTGGAGAGTCAGTGCCTTTAACCTCCTGTTTGGCCCAGTTTGCAATTTCTGCGGAAGATGAACAGGAATAGGGAGAACCAATGAGAGACTAGCTGGAGGTGTCTGGACGGGCAAATTTAACTCTCATTTCCCACCAGGAAGAGGAATTAACCAAAGGCTCAGCGTGCCGTTCCAGAACAAGATTAGGGCCTGAAGCAATCCTGCGGTGTTGCGGCCAGCTCACAAGAAAGCTAGTTGAAGAAAGGAGCTCAGGGGCACTGTAATTCACAAACCTGCAGAGTTATAAATGACAGCTATCGTCCAAAAATATACTGAAGGAAGGCTGCCAAGAGGACTTGAAAGCGGGGCAGAATTGCAGGAAACCGATTTCAGGAGGAGGACTGGAATTGCATTTAAAGCATAGGAAAAGAGGCAGAACGTTGACAGTGATGCACTTGGCCAAAAAGTGCGTATGAGTTTTTTCCGGAAAAAACGCATACGCCCTTTTTGGTCAACCAAGCAAGCTTGCAAAGGAAATCTGCCCTACAATGTAGTCTCACTTCCCCCCGGTCAAAAGGGCCATCAGAAAAAAGTGTAAAATCCAGAAAGGCAGGACAGGCCATGGAGAACTGGGAGCCTTGTTATGCTGATGGGCGGGATGTAAATTGCCAACAGCCACTGGGGAGAAGTGTATGGTGTTTCCTGAAACATCTAAAAAACAAAGCAACAGAGCCTGGGGCACTTCCACTTATGGTCCTATAGCTTAGGGAAATTAAAATCAAAAAGACACAGCCACCCCAAAATTTGGGACGGCTCTTTTACAGGAACCTCTTCTTCAGCACAAGTTAAATATGCCAGAGAGCAAATAATGGATAAAGAAGTTGTGGTACTTACGTACAACAGAATACCTCTCAGCAATGAAAACTATGTCACCAGGCCCGTACCAGCATAATGAGTGGATTGAGGCACGGTGATTCTAAGTGAAAAACGTCACACAGAAAGAGAAACATCATAAGGTATCACTAATACATGGAATGAGAACTTGGTTACACATGAACTGAATTACAAAACAGAACAGGGTCTCATGTTTAGAAAACCAACTTATGCTTGCTTAAGGGGGAAGGTGAGTTGTGGTGCTGCATAAAAGCAGAGTTTGAAATTAGCACAGATACCGTTCCATAAGCTAAATATGTAATAGACAAGACCTACCCCTTGCTCAACAAAATGGACTCAACAATGAGGTATCACCTCACACCTGGTAGAATGGGCATCATCAGAAAATCTACAAACAAAAAATGCTGGAAATGTGTGGAGAAAAGGAACCCTCTTCCACTATTGTTGGGAATATAAATTGATACAGTCACTATGGAGAACAATATGGAGTTTCTTAAGAAACTAACAGTAAAATTACCATATGATACAGCAATCCCAGTTCTGGACATATACCCAGACAAAACCATAAATCAAAAAGAGACATTCACCGCAATGTTCATTGCCTCACTCTTTACAATATCGAGGTAATGGAAGCAACCTAAATGCCCACAGACAGACGAATGCATAAAGCTGTGGTACATATATAAAATGGAATATTACTAAGCCATGAAAAGGAATGAAATTAGGTCATTTGTAGAGACGTCGATGGATCTAGAGACTGTCATACAGAGTGAAGTAAGTCAGAAAGAGAAAAACAAATCTTGTATATTCATGCATATATGTGGAACCTAGAAAAACTGTACAGATTAACCATTTTGCAAGGCATAAATAGAGCAACAGATGTAGACAACAAACGTATGGACAACAAGGGGGGAAAGCTGTTGGGGGGGTTGGTGGTGGGAGGAGTTGAGAGACTGGGATTGGCATGTATACATTTATATGTATAAAATAGATAACCAATAAGAACCTGCTGTATAAAAATATAAAATAAAATTCAAAATTAAAAAGAAATAAAATTTAAAAAATAAAACAGAAAAAACAATTATTCCCTTCACATACATGTATTTATATGAATAAATTATTTCCATGCTTATATCTGTAAATACAAAAAAGAGGAATAAAATCTACCTTGAACCAAAAACGAAAAAGAGAAAAAAAACACAGAACCCACCAGTTCCACAGAGGAAAACCGTATCAGGGCACTTGCTCCAGTTGTAAACAATTCTGAAGTTGGTCAGTGGTGGGGAATCGTCTCCCATTCAGCCAGCAGCCCCCACACAACAAGCGTCCTCATTGCAAAGCTGGGGCACCGTGCCGAGGCATCTGTGAGTAAACGTGAGCTGAGCCCCAGGCCAGTTGCTGCTGAACTATTCCCACCCGTCCCAGGTAAAACACCTGAATATATACAAGGACTTGAAAGCCTAGAGGAAGGGCCATAGAGCCACACGAGTGACAGCATACCGGCCGACTTGGTGCCTGCAGGCCAGCCAGGATGGTCCTGGCCCTGGGTGCTCTTCTGGAAGATTTCCATTTCCCTGCCTGAGATACCCGTCCTGTCCCTGCCCCCACTGCTTTTTTCCTTCCTCACCTCTGCCCAGGGAGAAATTCCAGCAGCAGGTATGGGTGACACATCCTCTTCTTTAGCAGGTGGCAGCCTGGCAACTGCTGCAGAAAGTCCAGCAGAGCCCCACTCACACTGGGCCACCCACAAAGCCGTGGCCTCTCACTCCCTCCCACCAGCCCAGCCCCGAGACTGCTGACAGGGCAGAGAAAATGGCGTCAGGCACGGCTGCAGGGCCTCTTGCTGCCTGGAGTGGTATTTATATTGATCTCAACCCAGGCACACCTGGGGAGGGCTGGCCGGCACGGTAAGGCTGCCCAGGTCAGCCAATCATCACCCCTCAGGGGCTCACAGTTGCAGAAAATGGAACTTGCTGAACCGGCCAGGTCCAAGGAACAGGTGTGGGCTCCTGAGAGTCAGGATAGACAAGGGGCTGCAGCTTTGGCTTGTTTTCTAATCATTTTATCTGGCCCATGAGTGGGAGACAACTTCAAGAAAACCCTCTCCTAATGAGAGGAACCCAGGAGTCAGGGAGAGGAGTGGTGGGTGGTGGTTGGAGACAGAGGCCTGGTGCTCCGGGTGCAGTGGAAGTCTCTGGAAGACCAGGTGGAGGGAGGCCGCACAGAGTGATGCCCAGGGTCACAGACCTGTCGCAGCTGCTGTTTGTTAGTTCAAGTCCTGCTCTGAGGTGCTCTGTGTCAGCTCTGAGTGACAGGTGACCTAGGGGTGCTCTGCAATGAGGGCTATGTGCACGGTTCCTGTGTGCCCAGCCCTGCCACGGTACCTGCAAGGGTAGCTCTGTATCCTGGGAGGGGCCTGACCACGAGAGCCCCGTGGGCTGGTGTGGGGGTGGGGTACCTGCCCAGGTGAGCTCCATATTCTGGGATTGGTCTGACCATGAGAGCCCCATGGGCTGCTGGGGACCTGGTAAAGGATGTCAGGACAGTCAGTGAAGCCACCGAGGATATACCTCCAGCTGCTCCTAATTCCTACACCCTGCTGGTCATTCTACCAACCACCAGGACATGGTATTCTGTATTAGTCTTCAATGATGCCTTCTTTTGTATTCCATTAGTCCCAGAGTCACAAGAAATTTTGGCTTATGAGTGGCAGGACTCAACATACAACTAAAACAATACTTCCGGGCCGTCTTGCCCCAAGGGTGCAAAAATTCCCACACCATCTTTGGGGAAAGCTTAGCTAAAGACCTAAAAGTTCTACCTCTGGAAAAGGAAACCCTCCTTCAGTACGCAGACGACATTCTGATCGCCAGCCCTACTAAGGAGGCCTCTGAACTACCAAGCCAATAAAGGATAGAAGTTGTCCAAGAAAAAGCTCAAATATCACAGACTGCGGTGACCTGCCTGGGCTTCGTTCTCACAGAAGGTCGGAGAAGCCCATCCCAGGAAAGGGAAGAAACCATTTTCAGCCTTACCCCTTTCTAAAACTAGAAGACAGCTTAGGGGTTCCTGGGGAGGCCAGGGTTTGCTGCTTCTGGATCCCTAACTACAGTCTACTAGCTGGGCCTCTATATGAAACACTGAAAGGAAAAGATGATGATCCTTTTGAATAGAATCCAGAAGTGGCCTTTCAAGAATGGAAAGAGCAGTCAATTCAGACCCTTGCCCTGGAACTCCCTAATTTAGCTAAACCCTTTGACCTTTACATTCCCGGTGAAAGGTGAATCACCATTGGAGAATTAGTGCAAAAACTGGGACCACTTGAAATGGAACAATGCAAGAATGCCATCCAGGTAGGATAAACTACGGGCACCAAGGGGCTTGGCCCACTGCCACATCTGGCCAAGATACTGGCGGTATCTAAAAACCTGGAAATCAGCAGCCCAAAAGGCCACCTCCCTCCTAAGGGAAAAGGACCCCACGTGGTGATCCTAACCACCAACCATGCCCTGAAGTTGCAGGGTTCGCTCCGTGGGCACACCAACCTCGAGTGAGGAGGCCCTCCAACTCCAACATCCAGAGAGATAACCGGGGGCAACAGGGCACCATGACGACTCGTGTGAACATCACTTGACCTGGAGTTTCTCTCATAAAACAACAAGAGTGTGTCCCAAAAGAGCAGACTACTGCTTGCAGGACTTACTGCACGCAGAGGGGAGCCAATAATCTTGGCGGGGGAACCGTATATCACACTGTCACCATAGAAAAGCCTACAGACACCTTGATGATGGTGGCCAATAAGACCAGCTGGACTCCTGTTTACTTCAAAAGGCTGTTGACTCAGTGGCCATCATGGTCCTTGATCACCACTGACCCTGGACTGTCTGGGAGTTGAGCAGGCAGGGCTCTGACACCTGGTGCCGTTTGTACGTTAATTCAGGGGCCTAATTGAAGAAAGCGCAGACTACTGGTCAGAGCATCTAGGCTGGCAGAAACGGTCAGCCTAAGGTGGCTGAACAAATGTGGGGCGGAGTGAAACCGGCCCCCACAGCGTCTCTGCACATCTCTTTCCTGGACCCTTAAAGGTCATTAGAATCTATAACACTTCCAATGCTGGTGCTCAGGTGGACGAGCAGGGAGGCAGGGGGCCTGGGGACAATCAACGTCACCTGGAGGCTGCTGGGGAGAAGCTCTGACCCTCGCCCCCGGGTATGAGGGCTCCCAACTCAGCACTCAGCAGTTACAGAAGAAGGGTCTGCACCCTCAGCACTCCAAGAATGAGGAACGGGACAAAAGGCAGAGGAGGGGTTTGTCCCCAGCAAAGCCCATTAAAAATCCCTGGGAGATAAAAATAGAATCTGGGCAATAAAGTCAAGTCTAACCTTTTTTATCCTTTGTGCTTTGTCTAATTTCATGTGCTCCTAGGGTCCCGCATGCAGAGGTTCCACACCCGGCACTTCAGACCAGATTTCCTAGTGCAGAATGGCTGGGACGACACCTCAGCTCCTGGGGCCCAGTGCAGACTCTGCGATATAGAGCCTGAGCTGCAGCCAACCCGGCCCTCGAGAGCTCCGCCCCCTCCCTCCCACTGACTCTGACAGGATCTCTACACAACAGCCCAGCCCACAGCCCACGGGGTAGTGCATGCTCTCACCTCTCCATTCTCTGATCAAAATATAAAGTTTCCTTTGCTTGTGAACCAAACTCAGTCTCGATCTTTTGGCCCCAATGACACTGGGCAGGGGGACACTTGTTGGGGTCCACTCTGGAGGATCAGTAACAGAAATTGAGACTATTGTAACCTCAATGAACAGATGTGTGAGCCAAACTGTAGTTAACATAGAACAGTGTATAAGGCTCGGGTAAAATAAGACGTTTCTAACACTTCCATTTGATATTTCCATCACTTTATTATAAGCAAGTTCAGTGAAAAGGTTTGTCTTATTTGTCAGGTCAATATTAGAGAAACGAAGTGATTTCTTTCCAAGGATGTACATCTAATAATCTTGGTTAAAGCTTCAATCTTGTTTTAAATGCTTTTCCATTGAAAATGATACCTCTCTTTCAGCTCCCCCATTTCTGAGAAGTATAAAATCTTATAATTTATTATTACCAAAGGGGAAAGGTGGGAGGAGGGATAAATTAACAGTTTGGGATTAACACATACACACTGCTATGTATAAAATAGATCATCAACAAGGAACTACTGTATAGCACAGGGAATTACACTTAACATTTTGCAATAAGCTATAAGGGGAAATAATCTGGAAAAGAATAGATATTTTTATTGTCATTGTCATCGATCAATGACAGTTAAAGTGTAACCTAAGGGAAGCTGGTGGTGAGTGCTTCTGACCCTGAAGACTTCAATCATCTAAAGTTTGGACTCTGCCTACTTCCCAAGGCCCTTAATGAACATATGTGTAGCCATAGCTTAAAAAATTCCCCAGTTTGGGTTTCGGGCAGACACTGATTTTGAAAAAGCCCTGGTGTTCTCCTTACATGAATGGGACTCTTCCTACTGCTAAAACATGTCTGTCACACCCAGAGGATGGTATACCGTCTGATCGGGAAGAGTTTGGAAAAGGCATCTCATCTCCTCATCTCCTGGTGCTCGGGTTCACCCCTCCAGCGTCTTTACTAACAGTCTCCCCACTTGGAGATGTCAGCACTGTCAACATCCTGTTGCGTACAGTTTGGAATTTGTCCAGAGGATGAAGCGGAAGGATGAGGAACAATGAGAGACAAGTCCTAGGTGTTCACACAGGCACATGTCACTCTAATTTCCAATCAGGAAGACGAATTGACCAAAGGCTAGGGTTGCCCATGGAAACAGTATAGGGCTTGAGGAAATCCCGCTGCTTTGTGGCCAGTTCCCATAAACGCAAGTTGAACAATGGAACTCGGGGGCAGTAAAATTCACGAAACTGCAGAGTTGAAAATATCCATCACTGAAAAATGTCTTGAGGAAAGTCAGAGAAAAGGACTTGTAAGCAAGGGAGAATGTCAGGAAAGGGATCTGAGGAGGTAGAAAGGACTCGCCATTAAGCACGAGAAAAGGAGCTGAACATTGCCAACATTGCAGTTGGCCAAAAAGGGTGTATGCGTTTTTTTCTGTATATATTCAAGAAAAGGGCATACACTTTTTTAGCCAAGCAAACAGGTGGGCACTGGAAGTCAATACTACAAAAGATATCACTTCGCATCAGTCAGAAGAGCCATCCTCATAAAGCGTAAACAACAGAAATGCAGGACAGGGCAAGGAGAAGAGGGAGCCCTGTGAGACTTATAGTGGAAATGTATATTGCCAACGACTATTCTGGAGAAGTGTATTGTGTTTACTAAAGCATCTAAAAAATGAGCTACAGAGCATAGGGCACTTGCACTCATGGGCGTATATCTTGGGAAAAACAAAAATCGAGAGGACACAGGCACCCCAATGTTTACCCCCTCTCTGTTAAAAAGATCCTCGACTAGGATATAACTTAAATGTCTCTGGAGAGAAAAAATGGATAGAGATGTGGTACTTAGGTAGAGTGGAATATTATTCAGCCTGGAAATCAATGAAATATGGCCAGTTGTAACAACTCCGGAAGAGTTACGTATGATCATTCTAAGTGACATAATTCAAAAAGAAAAAGACACATGTCATAAGATATCACTTAAAGGTGGAATCCAAAATGGCTACACATGAAATAAATTACAAAACAAAAACATAGTCAAATATGTAGGAAACACGCATAAGGCTGCTAAACGGGAAAGGTGGGGAGGGGTGAGGCATCATCCAGGAGGTTGAAATTAGCAAAGATACCATTCCAAATACCAAACTGATAATCAACAAGGCCTACACGGTAGCTAAAAGAACTGCACTCAGCACACTCAAGTCACCGGAAAAGAATATATACGACTGGTAAGAATCTGAAAAAGAATTTACTGATGTCTCTCTGTACGTGAATCAAGTGGATGTACAGCAGCAAGAAACAGAGCTTTGAAAATCAGCTGTAACCAATATAGTAATAAATTGAAAAAAATAAACGACAGAGAGACAGAGAAAACCTCTTACAACTTTTCCTCAGGGACGGTGATGCAACATGGATTGAACACATCTAGACCCACAGCAGGATGAGACATAAGGCTGGAAACTGTTTGCACTAAGAGAAATGTGAGGTTGGGTGAGGAAATGCACACCCTTTAAAGTAATACTACCTGGTACCCATTCAATGGGTCCCAAATCTGCAGGTTCAAGGGATCTTCCTACAGCTAAAACATGCATGGAAAACCCAGAGGACTGTACACCATGTGATCGGGAGATGTGTCTAAAATGCAGCTCATTTATCCTCTCCTGGTGCTCCTGTTCACCATTCCAGCCACGTTACTTAGAATCTCCCCACTTGGAGAATCAGCACATTTAAACTTCTGTTTCACACATTTTGCAAATTGTGAGGAGGATGAACAGGAAGAGGGGGAACCAATGAGAGAATAGTTGTAGGGGTTTGGACGGGCACATATCACTCTAATTTCCCATTAAGAATAAGAATTGAAAAAAGGCTCAGCCCGCCTCGCCGGAGCCAAAATAGGGCCTGAAGCAATCCTGCGGGTTTGAGGCCAGCTCACAAAAGAGCAACTTAAAAAATGGAGCTCAGGGTCACTGCAATTCACAAACCTGCAGAGTTATAAATGAAAACTAACGTCCAAAACTATGTTGAGGTAAGGCAAAGAAGAGGATCTGAATGCAAGACAGAATTGCAAGAAACAGATTTCAAGAGATAGATTGGACTCGTCTTTAAAGCACATGAAAAGCGGCAGAATTTCGACAATGATGCAGTTGGCCCAAAAGGGCGTATGCGTTTTTCCTGATTATATCCAGGAAAAAACGCATACGCACTTTATGGGCAACGAAGCAAGCAAGCAATGCAAATGTGCACAACAAAGAAGTCTCATTTCCCACCGGTCAAAAGGGCCATCCTAAAAAATTGTAAAAACCAGAAATGCAGGACAGGCCATGGAGAACAGGGAGCCTTTATACGCTGATGGGCAGTGTGTGAACTGCCGAGAGCCACTCTGGAGAAGTGTATGGTGGTTCCTAAATCATCTAAAAAACAGAGCTACAGAGCATAGGACACTTCCAATCATGGGAATATATCTAGGGAAGTCTAAAAATCAACAAGACACAAGCACACCACAGTTTAGGGCTACTCTGTTTACAAGAACCTCAACTTCAGTACACCTTAAATATCCCAGGAAAGAGAACAATGGATAAAGAAGATGTGGTACTTATGTACAATGGAATATCTCTTCACCATGAAATCAATGTAATAAGGCTAGTAGAAGGATAAAGAGTGGATTTAGGTCCGATAATACTACTTGAAATAAGTCAAACAGAAAAAGAAACATATCATAAGATATCACTTATAGAGGGAGGGTAAATATGGCTGCACAAGAAATGAATTACAGAACAGAACAGTGTCTCACATTTAGAAAACACACTTATGTCAGCTTAAGGGGAAAGGAGAGGTGGGGTGATGCATAAAACCAGAGTTTGAAATTAGCACAGATACCGTTCAATAAACCAAATAGATATTAGACAAGATCTACACCTTGCTCAATGAACTGGCCTCAACACACCTTATAAACCACAGAGAAATATATCTGAGTAATAAGAATCTTAAAATCCATGTATTGATATATCTCCATAAGGGAATCAAGTGTGTGCAGAGCGGCACAAACACAGCAGTGAAAATGAGCTAAACCCCATTATAGAAATAAATTTTAAAAACAAAACGCAGAAACAATGAAAGAGAGAAAAATTCTTACAAAATTTGCTCAGGGGCTGTGATGCAACCTGGATTGACCACATATAAACCCACAGCTGGATAAGACATAAGGCTGGACACTTGGGGCTGAGAGGATTGGTGAGTTTTGGTGAGCAACTGCCAAAAGTTTAATGCAATACTTCATGCTACTCATTCCAAGGGTCCCAACAATCCAGGTTGAAGGGAATCTTCCTACAGCTAAACCACGCTTGGGAAACCCAGCGACTGGTATACCATATGATCGGGAAAGGTTTCTAAAACGCACCTCATTTTTCCTCTCCTGGGGCTCCGGATCGACATTCCAGCCACTTTACTAACAACATCCCCACATGGAGAGTCAATGCCTTTAAGTTCTGGTATCGCACAGTCTGCAGTTAGTGCGGAGGATGAATGGGAAATGGGGGAACCAATGAGAAACAAGCTGTAGCGGTTTCAATGGGCACATGTCACTCTAATTTCACATCAGAAAGAAGAATAAACCAAAGGCACAGCAAGGTGCCCCAGAAGAAGAATAGGGCCTGAAGGAATCCTGTGGTTATGAGGCAGGATCACAAAAATATGAGCTGAAAAATGGAGCTAAGGGCCACTGCAATTCAAAAACGTGCAGAGTTATAAAGGCCAACTATTTTCAAAAACTATATTGAGGTAAGGCTATGAAGAGGCATTGAAAGCAAGGCAGAATTGCAGGAAACCTATTTCAGGAGGTAGACAGGAATTGCATTTAAAGCATAGGAAAAGAGGCAGAACGTCGACAATGATGCACTTGGCCTAAAAGGGCGTATGCGTTTTTTCCTGAATATATTCAGGAAAAAAACCCATACGCGCTTTTTGGCCAACCAAGCAAGCTTGCAAAGGAAATCTGCACTACAATGAAGTCTCACTTCCCCCTGGTCAAAAGGGCCATCTGAAAAAAGTGTAAAATCCAGAAAGGCAGGACAGGCCATGGAGAACTGGGAGCATTGTTATGCTGATGGGCGGGATGTAAATTGCCAACAGCCACTCGGGAGAAGTGTATGGTGTTTCCTGAAACATCTAAAAAACAAAGCAACAGAGCCTAGGGCACTTCCACTTATGGTCCTATAGCTTAGGGAAATTAAAATCAAAACGACACAGCCACCCCGAAGTTTTGGACGGCTCTCTTTACAACAACCTCGTTTATGGTAAAAGTTCAATATCGCAGAAAGTGAAAAATGGATAAAGAAGTTGTGGTACTTACGTACAATGCAATATCACTCAGCAATGAAATCTATGTCATCAGGCAAGTAGCAGCATAATGACTAGATTCAGGTATGATGATTCTAACTGAAATAAGTCAAACAGAAAAAGAAACATCATAAGATATCACTAATACACAGAATGTAAACTTGGCTACACAGGAACTGGATTACAATACACAACAGGGTATCAAATTTAGAAAACCAACTTATGCTTGCTTAAGGGGAAAGGTGTGTTGGGGTGCTGCACAAAAACACAGATTGAAATGAGCACAGATAAAGTTCCTTAAGCCAAATATGTAATAGAAAAGAGCTACTCCTTGCTCAACGAAATGGACTCAAAACCCCATATTAAACGCCTAAGAATGTACCTGACTAGTAAGTATCTTAAAACCTATGGATTGCTATGTCTCGGAAAGAGAATCAAGCATGTGTACAGGGCCATAAATGCAGCAGTGATAGGATTGGAGAGGTTCAGTGAGCAAATGAAGACCCTTTGAAGTCATATTGCATGGTACCCATTCCACGGGTCTCAACTCTCCAGGTTTAAGGGATTCTTCCTTCAGCTAAAACATGCATGTGGAACCCAGAGTATGATCAACCGTGTGATCGGGAGTCATTTTCAAATATGTCTCAGTTCTCATCCCCTGGTACTCGGGTGCAACATTCTAGACGCTTTACTAACACTCTCCCGACTTGGACAGTCAGTGCCTTTAACCTCCTATATGGCCCAGTTTGCAAATTCCGCGGAAAATGTACAGGAATACGGAGAACCAATGAGAGACTAGCTGCAGGTGTCTGGACGGGCAAATTTAACTCTCATTTCCCACCAGGAAGAGGAATTAACCAAAGGCTCAGCGTGCCGCTCCGGAACTAGATTAGGGCCTGAAGCAATCCTGCGGTGTTGCGGCCAGCTCACAAGAAAGCGAGTTGAAGAAAGGAGCTCAGGGGCACTGTAATTCACAAACCTGCAGAGTTATAAATGACAGCTATCGTCCAAAAATATACTGAAGTAAGGCTGCCACGAGGACTTGAAAGCGGGGCAGAATTGCAGGAAACCGATTTCAGGAGGTAGACTGGAATTGCATTTAAAGCATAGGAAAAGAGGCAGAACGTCCTCAATGATGCACTTGGCCAAAAAGGGCGTATGCGTTTTTTCCTGAATATATTCAGGAAAAACGGCATACGTCCTTTTTGGTCAACGAAGCAAGCTTGCAAAGGAAACCTGCACTACAATGAAGTCTCACTTGCTCCCGGTCAAAAGGGCCATCTGAAAAAAGTGTAAAATCCAGAAAGGCAGGACAGGCCATGGAGAACTGGGAGCCTTGTTATGCTGATGGGCGGGATGTAAATGGCCAACGGCCACTCGGGAGAAGTGTATGGTGCTTCCTGAAACATCTAAAAAACAGATGAACAGAGCCTAGGGCACATCCACTTATGGTCCTGCAGCTTAGGGAAATTAAAATCAAAAAGACACAGCCACCCAAAAGTTTCGGATGGCTCTGTTTACAAGAACCTCGTTTATGGTACAAGTTCAATATTGCAGAAAGTGAAAAATGGATAAAGAAGTTGTGGTACTTACGTACAATACAATATCACTCAGTAATGAAATCTATGTCATCAGGCCCGTAGCAGCATAATGAGTGGATTCAGGTATGATGATTCTAACTGAAATAAGTCACACAGAAAAAGAAACATCATAAGATATCACTAATACACGGAATGTAAACTTGCCTACACAGGAACTGAATTACAAAACAGAACAGGGTCTCAAATTTAGAAAACCAACTTATGCTTGCTTAAGGGGAAAGGTGAGTTGGGGTGCTGTATAAAACCAGAGATTGAAATGAGCACAGATAAAGTTCCTTAAGCCAAATATGTAATAGACAAGAGCTACTCCTTGCTCAACGAAATGGACTCAACACCCCATATTAAACGCCTAAGAACGTACCTGACTACTAATTATCTTAAAACCTATGGATTGCTATATCTCCGAAAGAGAATCAAGCATATGTACAGGGGCATAAACGCAGCAGTGATAGGATTTGATGGGTTCGGTGCGCAAACAAAGACCCTTTGAAGTCATATTGCATGGTACCCATTCCACGGGTCTCAACTCTCCATGTTTAAGGGATTCTTCCTTCAGCTAAAATATGCATGTGGAACCCAGAGTATGATCAACCGTGTGATTGGGAGACGTGTTCCAATATGTCTCAGTTCTAGTCCCCGGGTACTCGGGTGCAACATTCCAGACGCTTAATTAACACTCTCCCGACTTGCAGAGTCAGTGCCTTTAACCTCCTGTTTGGCCCAGTTTGCAATATCTGCGGAAGATGAACAAGAATAGGGAGAACCAATGAGAGACTACCTGGAGGTGTCTGGACGGGCAAATTTAACTCTCATTTCCCACCAGGAAGAGGAATTAAGCAAAGGCTCAGCGTGCCGTGCCGGAACCAGATTAGGGCCGGAAGCAATCCTGTGGTGTTGCGGCCAGCTCACAAGAAAGCGAGTTGAAGAAAGGAGCTCAGGGGCACTGTAATTCACAAACCTGCAGAGTTATAAATGACAGCTATCGTCCAAAAATATAGTGAAGTAAGGCTGCCAAGAGGACTTGAAAGCGGCGCAGAATTGCAGGGAACCGATTTCAGGAGGAGGACTGGAATTGCATTTAAAGCATAGGAAAAGAGGCAGAACGTCCACAATGATGCACTTGGCCAAAAAGTGCGTATGCGTTTTTTCCTGAATATATTCAGGAAAAAACGCATACGCACTTTTTGGCCAACCAAGCAAGCTTGCAAAGGAAATCTGCACTACAATGAAGTCTCACTTCACCCCTGTCAAAAGGGCCATCTGAAAAAAGTGTAAAATCCAGAAAGGCAGGACAGGCCATGGAGAACTGGGAGCCTTGTTATGCTGATGGGTGGGATGTAAATTGCCAACAGCCACTTGGGAGAAGTGTATGGTGTTTCCTGAAACATCTAAAAAACAAAGCAACAGAGCCTAGGGCACTTCCACTTATGGTCCTATAGCTTAGGGAAATTAAAATCAAAAAGACACAGCCACCCCAATGTTTCGGACGGCTCTGTTTACAAGAACCTCGTTTACGGGACAAGTTCAATATCGCAGAAAGCAGAAAAATGGATAAAGAAGTTGTGGTACTTACGTACAATACAATATCACTCAGCAATGAAATCTATGTCATCAGGCCCGTAGCAGCATAATGAGTGGATTCAGGTATGATGATTCTAACTGAAATAAGTCACACAGAAAAAGAAACATCATAAGATATCACTAATACACGGAATGTAAACTTGGCTACACAGGAACTGAATTACAAAACAGAACAGGGTCTCAAATTTAGAAAACCAACTTATGCTTGCTTAAGGGGAAAGGTGAGTTGGGGTGCTGCATAAAACCAGAGATTGAAATGAGCACAGATAAAGTTCCTTAAGCCAAATATGTAATAGACAAGAGCTACTCCTTGCTCAACGAAATGGACTCAACACCCCATATTAAACGCCTAAGAACGTACCTGACTACTAAGTATCTTAAGAGCTATGGATTGCTATGTCTCCAAAAGAGAATCAAGCGTGTGTACAGGGGCATAAACGCAGCAGTGATAGGATTGAAGAGGTTCTGTGAGCAAATGAAGACCCTTTGAAATCATATTGCATGGTACCCATTCCACGGGTCTCAACTCTCCAGGTTTAAGGGATTCTTCCTTCAGCTAAAGCATGCATGTGAAACCCAGAGTATGATCAACCGTGTGATCGGGAGACGTGTTCCAATATGTCTCAGTTCTCGTCCCCTGGTACTCAGGTGCAACATTCCAGACGCTTTACTAACACTCTCCCGACTTGGAGAGTCAGTGCCTTTAACCTCCTGTTTGGCCCAGTTTGCAATTTCTGCGGAAGATGAACAGGAATAGGGAGAACCAATGAGAGACTACCTGGAGGTGCCTGGACGGGCAAATTTTACTCTCATTTCCCACCAGGAAGAGGAATTAAGCAAAGGCTCAGCGTGCCGTGCCGGAACCAGATTAAGGCCTGAAGCAATCCTGTGGTGTTGCGGCCAGCTCACAAGAAAGCGAGTTGAAGAAAGGAGCTCAGGGGCACTGTAATTCACAAACCTGCAGAGTTATAAATGACAGCTATCATCCAAAAATATACTGAAGTAAGGCTGCCAAGAGAACTTGAAAGCGGCGCAGAATTGCAGGAAACCGATTTCAGGAGGTAGACTGGAATTGCATTTAAAGCTTAGGAAAAGAGGCAGAACGTCCACAATGATGCACTTGGCCAAAAAGTGCATATGCGTTTTCTCCTGAATATATTCAGGAAAAAACGCATACGCACTTTTTGGCCAACCAACCAAGCTTGCAAAGGAAACCTGCACTACAATGAAGTCTCACTTCCCCCCGGTAAAAAGGGCCATCTGAAAAAAGTGTAAAATCCACAAAGGCAACACAGGCCATGGAGAGCTGGGAGACTTGATATGCTGATGGGTGGGATGTAAATTGCCAACAGCCACTCGGGAGAAGTGTATGGTGCTTCCTGAAACATCTAAAAAACAAAGCAACAGAGCCTAGGGCACTTCCACTTATGGTCCTATAGCTTAGGGAAATTAAAATCAAAAAGACACAGCCACCCAAAAGTTTGGGACAGCTCTGTTTACAAGAACCTCCTTTACGGTACAAGTTCAATTACGCAGAAAGTGAAAAATGGATAAAGAATTTGTGGTACTTACGTACAATGCAATATCACTCAGCAATGAAATCTATGTCATCAGGCCTGTAGCAGCATAATGAGTGGATTCAGGTATGATGATTCTAACTGAAATAAGTCACACAGAAAAAGAAACATCATAAGATATCACTAATACACGGAATGTAAACTTGGCTACACAGGAACTGGATTACAAAACAGAAGAGCGTCTCAAATTTAGAAAACCAACTTATGCTTGATTAAGGGGAAAGGGGAGTTGGGGTGCTGCATAAAAGCAGAGGTTGAAATGAGCACAGATAAAGTTCCTGAAGCCAAATATGTAATAGACAAGAGCTACTCCTTGCTCAACGAAATGGACTCAACACCCCATATTAAACGCCTAAGAATGTACCTGACTAGTAAGTATCTTAAAACCTATGGATTGCTATGTCTCCAAAAGAGAATCAAGCGTGTGTACAGGGGCATAAATGCAGCAGTGATAGGATTGGAGAGGTTCGGTGAGCAAATGAAGACCCTTTGAAGTCATATTGCATGGTACCCATTCCACGGGTCTCAACTCTCCAGGTTTAAGGGATTCTTCCTTCAGCTAAAGCATGCATGTGGAACCCAGAGTATGATCAACCGTGTGATCGGGAGACGTGTTTCAATATGTCTCAGTTATCATCCCCTGGTACTCGGGTGCAACATTCCAGACGCTTTACTAACACTCTCCCGACTTGGAGAGTCAGTGCCTTTAACCTCCTGTTTGGCCCAGTTTGCAATTTCTGCGGAAGATGAACAGGAATAAGGAGGACCAATGAGAGACTAGCTGGAGGTGTCTGGACGGGCAAATTTAACTCTCATTTCCCACCAGGAAGAGGAATTAAGCAAAGGCTCAGCATGCCATGCCGGAACCAGATTAGGGCCTGAAGCAGTCCTGCGGTGTTGCGGCCACCTCACAAGAAAGCGAGTTGAAGAAAGGAGCTCAGGGGCACTGTAATTCACAAACCTGCAGAGTTATAAATGACAGCTATCGTCCAAAAATATACTGAAGTAAGGCTGCCAAGAGGACTTGAAAGCGGGGCAGAATTGCAGGAAACCGATTTCAGGAGGTAGACTGGAATTGCATTTAAAGCATAGGAAAAGAGGCAGAACGTCCACAATGATGCACTTGGCCAAAAAGGGCGTATGCGTTTTTTCCTGAATATATTCAGGAAAAAACGCATACGCCCTTTTTGGCCAACCAAGCAAGCTTGCAAAGGCAATCTGCACTACAATGAAGTCTCACTACCCCCCGGTCAAAAGGGCCATCTGAAAAAAGTGTAAAATCCAGAAAGGCAGGACAGGCCATGGAGAACTGGGAGCCTTGTTATGCTGATGGGCGGGATGTAAATTGCCAACAGCCACTCGGGAGAAGTGTATGGTGTTTCCTGAAACATCTAAAAAACAAAGCAACAGAGCCTAGGGCACTTCCACTTATGGTCCTATAGCTTAGGGAAATTAAAATCAAAAAGACACAGCCACCCAAAAGTTTGTGACGGCTCTGTTTACAAGAACCTCGTTTACGGTACAAGTTCAATATCGCAGAAAGTGAAAAACGGATAAAAAAGTTGTGGTACTTACGTACAATGCAATATCACTCAGCAATGAAATCTATGTCATCAGGCCCGTAGCAGCATAATGAGTGGATTCAGGTATGATGATTCTAACTGAAATAAGTCACACAGAAAAAGTAAAATCATAAGATATCACTAATACACGGAATGAAAACTTGGCTACACAGGAACTGGATTACAAAACAGAACAGGGTCTCAAATGTAGAAAACCAACTTATGCTTGCTTAAGGGGAAAGGTGAGTTGGGGTGCTGCATAAAACCAGAGATTGAAATGAGCACAGATAAAGTTCCTTAAGCCAAATATGTAATAGACAAGAGCTACTCCTTGCTCAATGAAATGGACTCAACACACCATATTAAACGCCTAAGAATATATCTGACTAGTAAGTATCTTAAAACCTATGGATTGCTATGTCTCCGAAAGAGAATCAAGCATGTATACAGGGGCATAAACGC
This sequence comes from Orcinus orca, assembly GCF_937001465.1. Taxonomy (NCBI): domain Eukaryota; kingdom Metazoa; phylum Chordata; class Mammalia; order Artiodactyla; family Delphinidae; genus Orcinus; species Orcinus orca. Next base: position 650,184 of record NW_026044011.1, read on the forward strand.
AGCAGTGATAGGATTGGAAAGGTTCGGTGAGCAAACGAAGACCCTTAGAAGTCATATTGCATGGTACCCATTCCACGGGTCTCAACTCTCCAGGTTTAAGGGATTCTTCCTTCAGCTAAATCATGCATGTGGAACCCAGAGTATGATCAACCATTTGATCGGGAGACGTGTTCCAATATGTCTCAGTTCTCGTCCCCTGGTACTCGGGTGCAACATTCCAGACGCTTTACTAACACTCTCCCGACTTGGAGAGTCAGTGCCTTTAACCTCCTGTTTGGCCCAGTTTGCAATTTCTGCGAAAGATGAATAGGAATAGGGAGGACCAATGAGAGACTAGCTGGGGGTGTCTGGACGGGCAAATTTAACTCTCATTTCCCACCAGGAAGAGGAATTAACCAAAGGCTCAGCCTGCCGTGCCGGAACCAGATTAGGGCCTGAAACAGTCCTGCGGTGTTGCGGCCAGCTCACAAGAAAGCGAGTTGAAGAAAGGAGCTCAGGGGCACTGTAATTCACAAACCTGCAGAGTTATAAATGACAGCTATCGTCCAAAAATATACTGAAGTAAGGCTGCCAAGAGGACTTGAAAGCGGGGCAGAATTGCAGGAAACCGATTTCAGGAGGTGGACTGGAATTGCATTTAAAGCATAGGAAAAGAGGCAGAACGTCCACAATGATGCACTTGGCCAAAAAGGGCGTATGCGTTTTTTCCTGAATATATTCAGGAAAAAACGCATACACACTTCTTGGCCAACCAAGCAAGCTTGCAAAGGAAATCTGCACTACAATGAAGTCTCACTTCCCCCCGGTCAAAAGGGCCATCTGAAAAAAGTGTAAAACCCAGAAAGGCAGGACAGGCCATGGAGAACTGGGAGCCTTGTTATGCTGATGGGCGGGATGTAAATTGCCAACAGCCACTCGGGAGAAGTGTATGGTGTTTCCTGAAACATCTAAAAAACAAAGCAACAGAGCCTAGGGCACTTCCACTTATGGTCCTATAGCTTAGGGAAATTAAAATCAAAAAGACACAGCCACCCAAAAGTTTGTGACGGCTCTGTTTACAAGAACCTCGTTTACGGTACAAGTTCAATATCGCAGAAAGTGAAAAACGGATAAAAAAGTTGTGGTACTTACGTACAATGCAATATCACTCAGCAATGAAATCTATGTCATCAGGCCCAGAGCACCATAATGAGTGGATTCAGGTATGATGATTCTAACTGAAATAAGTCACACAGAAAAAGAAACATCATAAGATATCACTAATACACGTAATGTAAACTTGGCTACACAGGAACTGAATTCCAAAACAGAACAGGGTCTCAAATTTAGAAAACCAACTTATGCTTGCTTAAGGGGAAAGGTGCGTTGGGGTGCTGCATAAAACCAGAGATTGAAATGAGCACAGATAAAGTTCCTTAAGCCAAATATGTAATAGACAAGAGCTACTCCTTGTTCAACGAAATGGACTCAACACCTCATATTAAACGCCTAAGAATGTACCTGACTAGTAAGTATCTTAAAACCTATGGATTGCTATGTCTCCGAAAGAGAATCAAGCGTGTGTACAGGGGAATAAACGCAGCAGTGATAGGATTGGAGAGGTTCGGTGAGCAAATGAAGACCCTTTGAAGTCATATTGCATGGTACCCATTCCACGGGTCTCAACTCTCAAGGTTTAAGGGATTCTTCCTTCAGCTAAACATGCATGTGGAACCCGGAGTATGATCAACCGTGTGATTGGGAGACGTTTTCAAATATGTCTCAGTTCTCGTCCCCTGGTACTCGGGTAAAAACATTCCAGTCGCTTTACTAACACTCTCCCGACTTGGAGAGTCAGTGCCTTTAACCTCCTGTTTGGCCCAGTTTGCAATTTCTGCGGAAGATGAACAGGAATAGGGAGAACCAATGAGAGACTACCTGGAGGTGTCTGGACGGGCAAATTTAACTCTCATTTCCCACCAGGAAGAGGAATTAACCAAAGGCTCAGCGTGCCGTGCCGGAACCAGATTAGGGCCTGAAGCAATCCTGCGGTGTTGCGGCCAGCTCACAAGAAAGCGAGTTGAAGAAAGGAGCTGAGGGACACTGTAATTCACAAACCTGCAGAGTTATAAATGACAGCTATCGTGCAAAAATATACTGAAGTAAGGCTGCCAAGAGGACTTGAAAGCGGGGCAGAATTGCAGGGAACCGATTTCAGGAGGTAGACTGGAATTGCATTTAAAGCATAGGAAAAGAGGCAGAACGACGACAATGATGCACTTGGCCAAAATGTGCGTATGCGTTTTTTCCTGAATATACTCAGGAAAAAACGCATACGCCCTTTTTTGCCAACCAAGAAAGTTTGCAAAGGAAATCTGCACTACAATGAAGTCTCACTTCCCCCCGGTCAAAAGGGCCATCTGAAAAAAGTGTAAAATCCAGAAAGGCAGGACAGGCCATAGAGAACTGGGAGCCTTGTTATGCTGATGGGCGGGATGTAAATTGCCAACAGCCACTCCGGAGAAGTGTATGGTGTTTCCTGAAACATCTAAAAAACAAAGCAACAGAGCCTAGGGCACTTCCACATATGGTCCTATAGCTTAGGGAAATTAAAATAAAAAAGACACAGCCACCCCTAAGTTTGGGAAGGCTCTCTTTACAAGAAACTCGTTTACGGGACAAGTTCAATATCGCAGAAAGTGAAAAATGGATAAAGCAGTTGTGGTACTTACGTACAATGCAATATCACTCAGCAATGAAATCTATGTCATCAGGCCCGTAGAAGCATAATGAGTGGATTCAGGTATGATGATTCTATCTGAAATAAGTCACACAGAAAAAGAAACATCATAAGATATCACTAATACACGGAATGTAAACTTGGCTACACAGGAACTGGATTACAAAAGAAAACAGGGTCTCAAATTTAGAAAACCAACTTATGCTTGCTTAAGGGGAAAGTTGAGTTGGGGTGCTGCATAAAACTAGAGATTGAAATGAGCACAGATAAAGTTCCTTAAGCCAAATATGGAATAGACAAGAGCTACTCCTTGCTCAACGAAATGGACTCAACACCCCATATTAAACGCCTAAGAATGTAGCTGACTAGTAAGTATCTTAAAACCTATGGATTGCTATGTCTCCAAAAGAGAATCAAGCGTGTGTACAGGGGCATAAACGCAACAGTGATAGGATTGGAGAGGTTCGGTGAGCAAATGAAGACCCTTTGAAGTCACATTGCATGGTACCCATTCCACGGGTCTCAACTCTCCACGTTTAAGGGATTCTTCCTTCAGCTAAAGCATGCATGTGGAACCCAGAGTATGATCAACCATGTGATCGGGAGACGTGTTCCAATATGTGTCAGTTCTCGTCCCCTGGTACTCGGGTGCAACATTCCAGACACTTTCCTAACACTCTCCCGACTTGGAGAGTCAGTGCCTTTAACCTCCTGTTTGGCCCAGTTTGCAATTTCTGCGGAAGATGAACAGGAATAGGGAGAACTAATGAGAGACTAGCTGGGGGTGTCTGGACGGGCAAATTTAACTCTCATTTCCCACCAGGAAGAGGAATTAACCAAAGGCTCAGCGTGCCGTGCCAGAACCAGATTAGGGCCTGAAACAATCCTACGGTGTTGCGGCCAGCTCACAAGAAAGCGAGTTGAAGAAAGGAGCTCAGGGGCACTGTAATTCACAAACCTGCAGAGTTATAAATGACAGCTATCGTCCAAAAATATACTGAAGTAAGGCTGCCAAGAGGACTTGAAAGCGGGGCAGAATTGCAGGAAACCGATTTCAGGAGGTAGACTGGAATTGCACTTAAAGCATAGGAAAAGAGGCAGAACGTCGACAATGATGCACTTGGCCAAAAAGGGCGTATACGTTTTTTCCTGAATATATTCAGGAAAAAACGCATACGCGCTTTTTGGCCAACCAAGCAAGCTTGCAAAGGAAATCTGCACTACAATGAAGTCTCACTTCCCCCTGGTCAAAAGGGCCGTCTGAAAAAAGTGTAAAATCCAGAAAGGCAGGACAGGCCATGTAGAACTGGGAGCCTTGTTTTGCTGATGGGCGGGATTTAAATTGCCAACAGCCACTGGGGAGAAGTGTATGGTGTTTCCTGAAACATCTAAAAAACAAAGCAACAGAGCCTAGGGCACTTCCACATATGGTCCTATAGCTTAGGGAAATTAAAATCAAAAAGACACAGCCACCCCAAAGTTTGGGACTGCTCTGTTTACAAGAAACTCGTTTACGGGACAAGTTCAATATTGCAGAAAGTGAAAAATGGATAAAGCAGTTGTGGTACTTACGTACAATGCAATATCACTCAGCAATGAAATCTATGTCATCAGGCCCGTAGCAGCATAATGAGTGGATTCAGGTATGATGATTCTATCTGAAATAAGTCACAAGAAAAAGAAACATCATAAGATATCACTAATACACGGAATGTAAACTTGGCTACACAGGAACTGGATTACAAAAGAGAACAGGGTCTCAAATTTAGAAAACCAACTTATGCTTGCTTAAGGGGAAAGGTGAGTTGGGGTGCTGGATAAAACCAGAGATTGAAATGAGCACAGATAAAGTTCCTTAAGCCAAATATGTAATAGACAAGAGCTACTCCTTGCTCAACGAAATGGACTCAACACCCCATATTAAACACCTAATAATGTAGCTGACTAGAAAGTATCTTAAAACCTATGGATTGCTATGTCTCCAAAAGAGAATCAAGCGTGTGTACAGGGGCATAAACGCAGCAGTGATAGGATTGGAGAGGTTCGGTGAGCAAATGAAGACCCTTTGAAGTCATATTGCATGGTACCCATTCCATGGGTCTCAACTCTCCACGTTTAAGGGATTCTTCCTTCAGCTAAAGCATGCATGTGGAACCCAGAGTATGATCAACCGTGTGATTGGGAGACGTGTTCCAATATGTGTCAGTTCTCGTCCCCTGGTACTCGGGTGCAACATTGCAGACGCTTTCCTAACACTCTCCCGACTTGGAGAGTCAGTGCCTTTAACCTCCTGTTTGGCCCAGTTTGCAATTTCTGCGGAAGATGAACAGGAATAGGGAGAACCAATGAGAGACTAGCTGGAGGTGTCTGGACGGGCAAATTTAACTCTCATTTCCCACCAGGAAGAGGAATTAACCAAAGGCTCAGCGGGCCATGCCAGAACCAGATTAGGGCCTGAAGCAATCCTGCGGTGTTGCGGCCAGCTCACAAGAAAGCGAGTTGAAGAAAGTAGCTCAGGGGCACTGTAATTCACAAACCTGCAGAGTTATAAATGACAGCTATCGTCCAAAAATATACTGAAGTAAGGCTGCCAAGAGGACTTGAAAGCGGGGCAGAATTGCAGGAAACCGATTTCAGGAGGTAGACTGGAATTGCATTTAAAGCATAGGAAAAGAGGCAGAACGTCGACAATGATGCACTTGGCCAAAAAGGGCGTATGCGTTTTTTCCTGAATATATTCAGGAATAAACGCATATGCCCTTTTTGGCCAACCAAGCAAGCTTGCAAAGGAAATCTCCACTACAATGAAGTCTCACTTCCTCACGGTCAAAAGGGCCATCTGAAAAAAGTGTAAAATCCAGCAAGGCAGGCCAGGCCATGGAGAACTGGGAGGCTTGTTATGCTGATGGGCAGGATGTAAATTGCCAACAGCCACTCAGGAGAAGTGTATGGTTTTTCCTGAAACATCTAAGAAACAAATCAACAGAGCCTAGGGCACTTCCACTTATGGTCCTATAGCTTAGGGAAATTAAAATCAAAAAGATACAGCCACCCCAATGTTTGGGATGGCTCTGTTTACAAGAACCTCGTTTACGGTACAAGTTCAATATCGCAGAAAGTGAAAAATGGATAAAGAAGTTGTGGTACTTACGTACAATGCAATATCACTCAGCAATGAAATCTATGTCATCAGGCCCGTAGCAGCATAATGAGTGGATTCAGGTATGATGATTCTAACTGAAATAAGTCACACAGAAAAAGAAACATCATAAGATATCACTAATAAACGGAATGTAAACTTGGCTATACTGGAACTGAATTCCAAACCACAATAGGGTCTCAAATTTAGAAAACCAACTTATGCTTGCTTAAGGGGAAAGGTGAGTTGGGGTGCTGCATAAAACCAGAGATTGAAATGAGCACAGATTAAGTTCCTTAAGCCAAATATGTAATAGACAAGAGCTACTCCTTGTTCAGCGAAATGGACTCAACACCCCATATTAAACGCCTAAGAATGTACCTGACTAGTAAGTATCTTAAAACCTATGGATTGCTATGTCTCCGAAAGAGAATCAAGCTTGTGTACAGGGGCATAAATGCAGCAGTGATAGGATTGCAGAGGTTCGGTGAGCAAACGAAGACCCTTTGAAGTCATATTGCATGGTACCCATTCCACGGGTCTCAACTCTCCAGGTTTAAGGGATTCTTCCTTGAGCTAAAACATGCATGTGGAACCCAGAGTATGATCAACCGTGTGATCGGGAGATGTATTCCAATATGTCTCAGTTCTCATCCCCTGGTACTCGGGTGCAACATTCCAGATGCTTTACTAACACTCTCCCGACTTGGAGAGTCAGTGCTTTTAACCTCCTGTTTGGCCCAGTTTGCAAATTCCGCGGAAGATGAACAGGAATAGGGAGAACCAATGAGAGACTAGCTGGAGTTGTCTGGATGGGCAAATTTATCTTTCATTTCCCACCAGGAAGAGGAATTAACCAAAGGCTCAGCGTGCCGTGCCGGAACCAGATTAGGGCCTGAAGCAATCCTGCGGTGTTGCGGCCAGCTCACAAGAAAGCGAGTTGAAGAAAGGAGCTCAGGGGCACTGTAATTCACAAACCTGCAGAGTTATAAATGACAGCTATCGTCCAAAAATATACTGAAGTAAGGCTGCCAAGAGGACTTGAAAGCAGGGCAGAATTGCAGGAAACCGATTTCAGGAGGTAGACTGGATTTGCATTTAAAGCATAGGAAAAGAGGCAGAACGTCGACAATGATGCACTTGGCCAAAAAGGGCGTATGTGTTTTTTCCTGAATATATTCAGGAAAAAACGCATACGCCCTTTTTGGCCAACCAAGCAAGCTTGCAAAGGAAATCTGCACTACAATGAAGTCTCACTTCCACCCTGTCAAAAGGGCCATCTGAAAAAAGTGTAAAATCCAGAAAGGCAGGACAGGCCATGGAGAACTGGGAGCCTTGTTATGCTGATGGGCGGGATGTAAATTGCCAGCAGCCACTCGGGAGAAGTGTATGGTGTTTCCTGGAACATCTAAAACAAAGCAACAGAGCCTAAGGCACTTCCACTTATGGTCCTAGAGCTTAGGGAAATTAAAATCAAAAAGACACAGCCACCCCAATGTTTGGGACGGCTCTGTTTACAAGAACCTCGTTTACGGTACAAGTTCAATATCGCATAAAGCGAAAAATGGATAAAGAAGTTGTGGTACTTACGTACAATGCAATATCACTCAGCAATGAAATCTATGTCATCAGGCCCATAGCAGCATAATGAGTGGTTTCAGGTATGATGATTCTAACTGAAATAAGTCACACAGAAAAAGAAACATCATAAGATATCACTAATACACGGAATGTAAACTTGGCTACACAGGAACTGAATTACAAAACAGAACAGGGTCTCAAATGTAGAAAACCAACTTATGCTTGCTTAAGGGCAAAGGTGAGTTGGGGTGCTGCATAAAACCAGAGATTGAAATGAGCACAGATAAAGTTCCCTAAGCCAAATATGTAATAGACAAGAGCTACTCCTTGCTCAACGAAATGGACTCAACACCCCATATTAAACGCCTAAGAATGTACCTGACTAGAAAGTATCTTAAAACCAATGGATTACTATGCCTCTGAAAGAGAATCAAGCATGTGTACAGGGGCATAAACGCAGCAGTGATAGGATTGTAGAGGTTCGGTGAGCAAATGAAGAACCTTTGAAGTCAAATTGCATGGTACCCATTCCACGGGTCTCAACTCTCCAGGTTTAAGGGATTCTTCCTTCAGCTAAAACATGCATGTGGAACCCAGAGTATGATCAACCATGTGATCAGGAGACGTGTTCAAATATGTCTCAGTTTTCCTCCCCTGGTACTCGGGGGCAACATTCCAGATGCTTTACTAACACTCTCCCGACTTGGAGAGTCAGTGCCTTTAACCTCCTGCTTAGCCCAGTTTGCAATTTCTGTGGAAGATGAACAGGAATAGGGAGAACCAATGAGAGACTAGCTGGAGGTGTCTGGACGGGCAAATTTAACTCTCATTTCCCACCAGGAAGAGGAATTAACCAAAGGCTCAGCGTGCAATGCCGGACCAGATTAGGGCCTGAAGCAATCCTGCGGTGTTGTGGCCAGCTCACAAGAAAGCGAGTTGAAGAAAGGAGCTCAGGGGCACTGTAATTCACAAACCTGCAGAGTTATAAATGACAGCTATCGTCCAAAAATATATTGAAGTAAAGCTGCCAAGAGGACTTGAAAGCGGGGCAGAATTACAGGAAACCGATTTCAGGAGGTAGACTGGAATTGCATTTAAAGCATAGGAAAAGAGGCAGAACGTGCACAATGATGCACTTGGCCAAAAAGGGCGTATGCGTTTTTTCCTGAATATATTCAGGAAAAAACGCATACGCCCTTTTTGGCCAACCAAGCAAGCTTGCAAAACAAATCTGCACTACAATGAAGTCTCACTTCGCCCCGGTCAAAAGGGCCATCTGAAAAAAGTGTAAAATCCAGAAAGGCAGGACAGGCCATGGAGAACTGGGAGCTTTGTTATGCTGATGGGCGGGATGTAAATTGCCAACAGCCACTTGGGAGAAGTGTATGGTGTTTCCTGAAACATCTAAGAAACAAAGCAACAGAGCCTAGGGCACTTCCACTTATGGTCCTATAGATTAGGGAAATTAAAATCAAAAAGACACTGCCACCCGAAAGTTTGGGACGGCTCTGTTTACAAGAAACTCGTTTACGGGACAAGTTCAATATCGCAGAAAGCGAAAAATGGATAAAGAAGTTGTGGTACTTACGTACAAGGCAATATCACTCAGCAATGAAATCTATGTCATCAACCCCATAGCAGAATAATGAGTGGATTCAGGTATGATGATTCTAACTGAAATAAGTCACACAGAAAATGAAACATCATAAGATATCACTAATACACAGAATGTAAACTTGGCTACACAGGAACTGAATTACAAAACAGAACAGGGTCTCAAATTTAGAAAACCCACTTATGCTTGCTTAAGGGGAAAGGTGAGTTTGGGTGCTGCATAAAACCAGAGATTGAAATGAGCACAGATTAAGTTCCTTAAGCCAAATATGTAATACACAAGAGCTACTCCTTGCTCAACGAAATGGACTCAACACCCCATATTAAACGCCTAAGAATGTACCTGACTAGTAATTATCTTAAAACCTATGGATCGCTATGCCTCCGAAAGAGAATCAAGCGTGTGTACAGGGGCATAAACGCAGCAGTGATAGGATTGGAGAGGTTCGGTGAGCAAATGAAGACCCTTTGAAGTCATATTGCATGGTACCCATTCCACGGGTCTCAACTCTCCAGGTTTAAGGGATTCTTCCTTCAGCTAAAACATGCATGTGGAACCCAGAGTATGATCAACCGTGTGATCGGGAGACGTGTTCCAATATGTCTCAGTTCTCGTCCCCTGGTACTCGGGTGCAACATTCTAGATGCTTTACTAACACTCTCCTGACTTGGAGAGTCAGTGCCTTTAACCTCCTGTTTGGCCCAGTTTGCAATTTCCGCGGAAGATGAACAGGAATAGCGAGAAACAATGAGAGACTAGCTGGAGGTGTCTGGACGGGCAAATTTAACTCTCATTTCCCACCAGGAAGAGGAATTAACCAAAGGCTCAGCGTGCCGTGCCGGAACCAGATTAGGGCCTGAAGCAATCCTGCGGTGTTGCGGCCAGCTCACAAGAAAGCGAGTTGAAGAAAGGAGCTCAGGGGCACTGTAATTCACAAACCTGCAGAGTTATAAATGACAGCTATCGTCCAAAAATATACTGAAGTAAGGCTGCCAAGAGGACTTGAAAGCGGGGCAGAATTGCAGGAAACCGATTTCAGGAGGTAGACTGGAATTGCATTTAAAGCATAGGAAAAGAGGCAGAAGGTCGACAATGATGCACTTGGCCAAAAAGGGTGTATGCGTTTTTTCCTGAATATATTCAGGAAAAAACGCATACGCCCTTTTTGGCCAACCAAGCAAGCTTGCAAAGGAAATCTGCACTACAATGAAGTCTCACTTCTCCCCGGTCAAAAGGGCCATCTGAAAAAAGTGTAAAATCCAGAAAGGCAGGACAGGCCATGGAGAACTGGGAGACTTGTTATGCTGATGGGCGGGATGTAAATTGCCAACAGCCACTGGGGAGAAGTGTATGGTGTTTCCTGAAACATCTAAAAAACAAAGAAACAGAGCCTAGGGCACTTCCACTTATGGTCCTATAGCTTAGGGAAATTAAAATCAAAAAGACACAGCCACCCCTAAGTTTAGGATGGCTCTGTTTACAAGAAACTCGTTTACGGGACAAGTTCAAAATCGCAGAAAGTGAAAAATGGATAAAGAAGTTGTGGTACTTACGTACAATGCAATATCACTCAGCAATGAAATCTATGTCATCAGGCCCGTAGCAGCATAATGAGTGGATACAGGTATGATGATTCTAACTGAAATAAGTCACATAGAAAAAGAAACATCATAAGATATCACTAATACACGGAATGTAAACTTGGCTACACAGGAACTGGATTACATAACAGAACAGGGTCACAAATTTAGAAAACCAACTTATGCTTGCTTAAGGGGAAAGGTGAGTTGGGGTGCTGCATAAAACCAGAGATTGAAATGAGCACAGATAAAGTTCCTTAAGCCAAATATGTAATAGACAAGAGCTACTCCTTGCTCAACGAAATGGACTCAACACCCCATATTAAACGCCTAAGAATGTAGCTGACTAGTAAGTATCTTAAAAGCTATGGATTGCTATGTCTCCGAAAGAGAATCAAGTGTGTGTACAGGGGCATAAACGCAGCAGTGATAGGATTGGAGAGGTTCGGTGAGCAAATGAAGACCCTTTGAAGTCATATTGCATGGTACCCATTCCACGGGTCTCAACTATCCTGGTTTAAGGGATTCTTCCTTCAGCTAAAGCATGCATGTGGAACCCAGAGTATGATCAACCGTGTGATCGGGAGACGTGTTCCAATATGTCTCAGTTCTCGTCCCCTGGTACTCGGGTGCAGTATTCCAGATGCTTTACTAACACTCTCCCGACTTGGAGAGTCAGTGTCTTTAACCTCCTGTTTGGCCCCGTTTGCAATTTCTGCGGAAGATGAACAGGAATAGGGAGAACCAATGAGAGACTAGCTGGAGGTGTCGGGACGGGCAAATTTAACTCTCATTTCCCACCAGGAAGAGGAATTTACCAAAGGCTCAGCGTGCCGTGCCGGAACCAGATTAGGGCCTGAAGCAATCGTGCGGTGTTGCGGCCAGCTCACAACAAAGCGAGTTGAAGAAAGGAGCTCAGGGGCACTGTAATTCACAAACCTGCAGAGTTATAAATGACAGCTATCGTCCAAAAATATACTGAAGTAAGGCTGCCAAGAGGACTTGAAAGCGGGGCAGAATTGCAGGAAACCAATTTCAGGAGTTACACAGGAATTGCATTTAAAGCATAGGAAAAGAGGAAAAATGTCGACAATGATGCACTTGGCCAAAAAGGGCGTATGCGTTTTTTCCTGAATATATTCAGGAAAAAACGCATACGCCCTTTTTGGCCAACCAAGCAAGCTTGCAAAGGAAATCTGCACTACAATGAAGTCTCACTTCCCCCCGGTCAAAAGGGCCATCTGAAAAAAGTGTAAAATCCAGAAAGGCAGGATAGGCCATGGAGAACTGGGAGCCTTGTTTTGCTGATGGGCGGGATGTATATTGCCAACAGTCACTCGGGAGAAGTTTATGGTGTTTCCTGAAACATCTAAAAAACAAAGCAACAGAGCCTAGGGCACTTCCACTTATGGCCCTATAGCTTAGGGAAATTAAAATCAAAAAGACACAGCCACCCCAAAGTTTGGGACGGCTCTGTTTACAAGAACCACATTTACGGGACAAGTTCAATATCGCAGAAAGTGAAAAATGGATAAAGAAGGTTTGGTACTTACGTACAATGCAATATCACTCAGCAATGAAATCTATGTCATCAGGCCCGTAGCAGCATAATGAGTGGATTCAGGTATGATGATTCTCACTGAAATAAGTCACACAGAAAAAGAAACATTATAAGACATCACTAATACACGGAATGTAAACTTGGCTACACAGGAACTGGATTACATAACAGAACAGGGTCTCAAATTTAGAAAACCAACTTATGCTTGCTTAAGGGGAAAGGTGAGTTGGGGTGCTGCATAAAACAGGAGATTGAAATGAGCACAGATAAATTTCCTTAAGCCAAATATGTAATAGACAAGAGCTACTCCTTGCTCAACGAAATGGACTCAACACCCCATATTAAACGCCTAAGAATGTACCTGACTAGTAAGTATCTTAAAAGCTATGGATCGCTATGTCTCCGAAAGAGAATCAAGCGTGTGTACACAGGCATAAACGCAGCAGTGATAGGATTGGAGAGGTTCGGTGAGCAAATGAAGACCCTTTGAAGTCATATTGCATGGTACCCATTCCACGGGTCTCAACTCTCCAGGTTTAAGGGATTCTTCCTTCAGCTAAAACATGCATGTGGAACCCAGAGTATGATCAACCGTGTGATCGGGAGACGTGTTCCAATATGTCTCAGTTCTCGTCCCCTGGTACTCGGGTGCAATATTCCAGACGCTTTACTAACACTCTCCCGACTTGGAGAGTCAGTGCCTTTAACCTCCTGTTTGGCCCAGTTTGCAATTTCTGCGGAAGATGAACAGGAATAGGGAGAACCAATGAGAGACTAGCTGGAGGTGTCGGGACAGGCAAATTTAACTCTCATTTCCCACCAGGAAGAGGAATTAACCAAAGGCTCAGCGTGCCGTGCCGGAACCAGATTAGGGCCTGAAGCAATCCTGCGGTGTTGCGGCCAGCTCACAAGAAAGCGAGTTGAAGAAAGGAGCTCAGGGGCACTGTAATTCACAAAGCTGCAGAGTTATAAATGACAGCTATCGTCCAAAAATAAACTGAAGTAAGGCTGCCAAGAGGACTTGAAAGCGCGGCAGAATTGCAGGAAACCGATTTCAGGAGGGAGACTGGAATTGCATTTAAAGCATAGGAAAAGAGGAAAAACGTCGACAATGATGCACTTGGCCAAAAAGGACGTATGCGTTTTTTCCTGAATATATTCAGGAAAAAACGCATACGCCCTTTTAGGCCAAGCAAGCAAGCTTGCAAAGGAAATCTGCACTACAATGAAGTCTCACTTCCCCTTGGTCAAAAGGGCCATCTGAAAAAAGTGTAAAATCCAGAAAGGCAGGACAGGCCATGGAGAACTGGGAGCCTTGTTATGCTGCTGGGCGGGATGTAAATTGCCAACAGCCACTCGGGAGAAGTGTATGGTGTTTCCTGAAACATCTAAAAAACAAAGCAACAGAGCCTAGGGCACTTCCACATATGGTCCTATAGCTTAGGGAAATTAAAATAAAAAAAACACAGCCACCCCTAAGTTTGGGAAGGCTCTGTTTACAAGAACCTGTTTTACGGGACAAGTTCAATATCGCAGAAAGTGAAAAATGGATAAAGAAGTTGTGGTACTTACGTACAATGCAATATCACTCAGCAATTAAATCTATGTCATCAGGCCCGTACCAGCATAATGAGTGGATTGAGGTATGATGATTCTAACTGAAATAAGTCACACAGGAAAGAAACATCGTAAGATATCACTAATACACGGAATGTAAACTTGGCTACACAGGAACTGGATTACAAAAGAGAACAGGGTGTCAAATTTAGAAAACCAACTTATGCTTGCTTAAGGGGAAAGGTGAGTTGGGGTGCTGCATAAAACCAGAGATTGAAATGAGCACAGATAAAGTTCCTTAAGCCAAATATGAAATAGACAAGAGCTACTCCTTGCTCAACGAATTGGACACAACACCCTATATTAAACGCCTAAGAATGTACCTGACTAGTAAGTATCTTAAAACCTATGGATCGCTATGTCTCCGAAAGAGAATCAAGCGTGTGTACAGGGGCACAAACGCAGCAGTGATAGGATTGGAGAGGTTCGGTGAGCAAATGAAGACCCTTTGAAGTCATATTGCATGGTACCCATTCCACGGGTCTCAACTCTCCAGGTTTAAGGGATTCTTCCTTCAGCTAAATCATGCATGTGGAACCCAGAGTATGATCAACCGTGTGATCGGGAGACGTGTTCCAATATGTCTCAGTTATCGTCCCCTGGTACTCGGGTGCAACATTCCAGACGCTTTACTAACACTCTCCCGTCTTGGAGAGTCAGTGCCTTGAACCTCCTGTTTGGCCCAGTTTGCAATTTCTGCGGAAGTTGAACAGGAATAGGGAGAACCAATGAGAGACTAGCTGGAGGTGTCTGGACGGGCAAATTTAACTCTCATTTCCCACCAGGAAGAGGAATTAACCAAAGGCACAGCGTGCCGTGTCGGAACCAGATTAGGGCCTGAAGCAAACCTGCGGTGTTGTGGCCAGCTCACAAGAAAGCGAGTTGAAGAAAGGAACTCAGGGGCACTGTAATTCACAAACCTGCAGAGTTATAAATGACAGCTATCATCCAAAAATATACTGAAGTAAGGCTGCAAAGAGGACTTGAAAGCGGGGCAGAATTGCAGGAAAACAATTTCAGGAGGTACACTGGAATTGCATTTAAAACATAGGAAAAGAGGCAAAACGTCGAAAATGATGCACTTGACCAAAAAGGGCGAATGCGTTTTTTACTGAATATATTCAGGAAAAAATGCATACGCCCTTGTTGGCCAACCAAGCAAGCTTGCAAAGGAAATCTGCACTACAATGAAGTCTCACTTCCCCCCGGTCAAAAGGGCCAACTGAAAAAAGTGTAAAATCCAGAAAGCCAGGACAGGCCATGGAGAACTGGGAGCCTTGTTATGCTGATGGGTGGGATGTATATTGCCAACAGCCACTCGGGAGAAGTGTATGGTGTTTCCTGAAACATCTAAAAAACAAAGCAAAAGAGCCTAGGGCACTTCCACTTATGGCCCTATAGCTTAGCGAAATTAAAATCAAAAGGACACAGCCACCCCAAAGTTTGGGATGGCTCTGTTTACAAGAATCTTGTTTACGGTATATGTTCAATATCGCAGAAAGTGAAAAATGGATAAAGAAGTTGTGGTACTCACGTACAATGCAATATCACTCAGCAATGAAATCTATGTCATCAGCCCCGTAGCAGCATAATGAGTGGATTCAGGTATGATGATTCTAACTGAAATAAGTCACACAGAAAATGAAACATCATAAGATATCACTAATACACGGAATGTAAACTTGGCTACACAGGAACTGGATTACAAAACAGAACAGGGTCTCAAATGTAGAAAACCAACTTATGCTTGCTTAAGGGGAAAGGTGAGTTGGGGTGCTGCATAAAACCAGAGATTGAAATGAGCACAGATAACGTTCCTTAAGCCAAATATGTAATAGACAAGAGCTACTCCTTGCTCAACGAAATGGACTCAAAACCGCATATTAAACGCCTAATAATGTACCTGACAGTAAGTATCTTAAAACCTATGGATTGCTATGTCTCTGAAAGAGAATCAAGCGTGAGAACAGGGGCATAAACGCAGCAGTGATAGGATTGGAGAGGTTCGGTGAGCAAATGAAGACCCTTTGAAGTCATATTGCATGGTACCCATTCCACGGGTCTCAAATCTCCAGGTTTAAGGGATTCTACCTTCAGCGAAAACATGCATTTGGAACCCAGACTATGATCAACCGTGTGATCGTGAGTCATGTTCAAATATGTCTCAGTTCTCGTCCCCTGGTACTCGGGTGCAACAATCTAGACACTTTACTAACACTCTCCTGACTTGGAGAGTCAGTGCCTTTAACCTCCTGTTTGGCCCAGTTTGAAATTTCTGCAAAAGATGAACAGGAATAGGGAGAACCAATGAGAGACAAGCTGGAGGTGTCTGGACGGGCAAATTTAACTCTCATTTCCCACCAGGATGAGGAATTAACCAAAGGCTCAGCGTGCCGTGCTGGAACCAGATTAGGGCCTGAAGCAATCCTGCGGTGTTGCGGACAGCTCACAAGAAAGCGAAGTGAAGAAAGGAGCTCAGGGGCACTGTAATTCACAAACCTGCAGAGTTATAAATGACAGCTATCCTCCAAAAATATACTGAAGTAAGGCTGCCAAGAGGACTAGGAAGCTGAGCAGAATGGAAGGAACCCGATTTCAGGAGGTAGACTGGAATTGCATTTAAAGCATAGGAAAAGAGGCAGAACGTCGACAATGATGCACTTGCCCAAAAAGGGCGTATGCATTTTTTCCTGAATATATTCAGGAAAAAACGCATACGCCCTTTTTGGCCAAGCAAGCAAGCTTGGAAAGGAAATCTGCACTACAATGAAGTCTCACTTCCCCCCGGTCAAAAAGGCCATCTGAAAAAAGTGTAAAATCCAGAAAGGCAGGACAGGCCATGGAGAACTGGGAGCCTTGTTATGCTGATGGGCGGGATGTAAATTGCCAACAGCCACTCGGGAGAAATGTATGGTGTTTCCTGAAACATCTAAAAAACAATGTAACAGAGCCTAGGGCACTTCCACTTATGGTCCTATAGCTTAGGGAAATTAAAATCAAAAAGACACAGCCAACCCAAAGTTTGGGACGGCTCTGTTTACAAGAACCTCCTTTACAGTACAAGTTCAATACCGCAGAAAGCGAAAAATGGATAAAGAAGTTGTGGTACTTATGTACAATTCAATATCACTCAGCAATGAAATCTATGTCATCTGGCCCATAGCAGCATAATGAGTGGATTCAGGTATGATGATTCTAACTGAAATAAGTCACACAGAAAAAGAAACATCATAAGATATCACTAATACACGGAATGTAAACTTGGCTACAGAGGAACTGGATTACAAAACAGAACAGGGTCTCAGATTTAGAAAACCAACTTATGCTTGCTTAAGGGGAAAGGTGAGTTGGGGTGCTGCATAAAACCAGAGATTGAAATGAGCACAGATAAAGTTCCTTAAGCCAAATATGTAATAGACAAGAGCTACTCCTTGCTCAACGAAATGGACTCAACACCCCATATTAAACGCCTAAGAATGTACCTGACTAGTAAGTATCTTAAAACCTATGGATTGCTATGTCTCCGAAAGAGAATCAAGCGTGTGTACAGGGGCATAAACACAGCAGTGATAGGATTGGAGAGGTTCGGTGAGCAAACGAAGACCCTTTGAAGTCATATTGCATGGTACCCATTCCACGGGTCTCAACTCTCCAGGTTTAAGGGATTCTTCCTTCAGCTAAAACATGCATGAGAAACCCAGAGTATGATCAACCGTGTGATCGGAAGACGTGTTCAAATATGTCTCAGTTCTCGTCCCCTGGTACTCGGGTGCAACATTCCACACGCTTTAGTAACACCCTCCCGATTTGGAGAGTCAGTGCCTTTAACCTCCTGTTTGGCCCAGTTTGCAATTTCCGCGGAAGATGAACAGGAATAGGGAGAACCAATGAGAGACTAGCTGGAGGTGTCTCGACGGGCAAATTTAACTCTCATTTCCCACCAGGAAGAGGAATTAACCAAAGGCTCAGCGTGCCGTGCTGGAACCAGATTAGGGCCTGAAGCAATCCTGCGGTGTTGCGGCCAGCTCACAAGAAAGCGAGTTGAAGAAAGGAGCTCAGGGGCACTGTAATTCACAAACATGCAGAGTTATAAATGACAGCTATCGTCCAAAAGTATACTGAAGTAAGGCTGCCAAGAGGACTTGAAAGCGGGCCAGAAATGCAGTAAACCGATTTCAGGAGGTAGACTGGAATTGCATTTAAAGCATAGGAAAAGAGGAAAAACGTCGACAATGATGCACTTGGCCAAAAAGGACGTATGCGTTTTTTCCTGAATATATTCAGGAAAAAACGCATACGCCCTTTTTGGCCAAGCAAGCAAGCTTGCAAAGGAAATCTGCACTACAATGAAGTCTCACTTCCCCTTGGTCAAAAGGGCCATCTGAAAAAAGTGTAAAATCCAGAAAGGCAGGACAGGCCATGGAGAACTGGGAGCCTTGTTATGCTGCTGGGCGGGATGTAAATTGCCAACAGCCACTCGGGAGAAGTGTATGGTGTTTCCTGAAACATCTAAAAAACAAAGCAACAGAGCCTAGGGCACTTCCACATATGGTCCTATAGCTTAGGGAAATTAAAATAAAAAAAACACAGCCACCCCTAAGTTTGGGAAGGCTCTGTTTACAAGAACCTGTTTTACGGGACAAGTTCAATATCGCAGAAAGTGAAAAATGGATAAAGAAGTTGTGGTACTTACGTACAATGCAATATCACTCAGCAATTAAATCTATGTCATCAGGCCCGTACCAGCATAATGAGTGGATTGAGGTATGATGATTCTAACTGAAATAAGTCACACAGGAAAGAAACATCGTAAGATATCACTAATACACGGAATGTAAACTTGGCTACACAGGAACTGGATTACAAAAGAGAACAGGGTGTCAAATTTAGAAAACCAACTTATGCTTGCTTAAGGGGAAAGGTGAGTTGGGGTGCTGCATAAAACCAGAGATTGAAATGAGCACAGATAAATTTCCTTAAGCCAAATATGAAATAGACAAGAGCTACTCCTTGCTCAACGAATTGGACACAACACCCTATATTAAACGCCTAAGAATGTACCTGACTAGTAAGTATCTTAAAACCTATGGATCGCTATGTCTCCGAAAGAGAATCAAGCGTGTGTACAGGGGCACAAACGCAGCAGTGATAGGATTGGAGAGGTTCGGTGAGCAAATGAAGACCCTTTGAAGTCATATTGCATGGTACCCATTCCACGGGTCTCAACTCTCCAGGTTTAAGGGATTCTTCCTTCAGCTAAAACATGCATGTGGAACCCAGAGTATGATCAACCGTGTGATCGGGAGACGTGTTCCAATATGTCTCAGTTATCGTCCCCTGGTACTCGGGTGCAACATTCCAGACGCTTTACTAACACTCTCCCGTCTTGGAGAGTCAGTGCCTTTAACCTCCTGTTTGGCCCAGTTTGCAATTTCTGCGGAAGTTGAACAGGAATAGGGAGAACCAATGAGAGACTAGCTGGAGGTGTCTGGACGGGCAAATTTAACTCTCATTTCCCACCAGGAAGAGGAATTAACCAAAGGCACAGCGTGCCGTGTCGGAACCAGATTAGGGCCTGAAGCAAACCTGCGGTGTTGTGGCCAGCTCACAAGAAAGCGAGTTGAAGAAAGGAACTCAGGGGCACTGTAATTCACAAACCTGCAGAGTTATAAATGACAGCTATCATCCAAAAATATACTGAAGTAAGGCTGCAAAGAGGACTTGAAAGCGGGGCAGAATTGCAGGAAAACAATTTCAGGAGGTACACTGGAATTGCATTTAAAACATAGGAAAAGAGGCAAAACGTCGAAAATGATGCACTTGACCAAAAAGGGCGAATGCGTTTTTTACTGAATATATTCAGGAAAAAATGCATACGCCCTTGTTGGCCAACCAAGCAAGCTTGCAAAGGAAATCTGCACTACAATGAAGTCTCACTTCCCCCCGGTCAAAAGGGCCAACTGAAAAAAGTGTAAAATCCAGAAAGCCAGGACAGGCCATGGAGAACTGGGAGCCTTGTTATGCTGATGGGTGGGATGTATATTGCCAACAGCCACTCGGGAGAAGTGTATGGTGTTTCCTGAAACATCTAAAAAACAAAGCAAAAGAGCCTAGGGCACTTCCACTTATGGCCCTATAGCTTAGCGAAATTAAAATCAAAAGGACACAGCCACCCCAAAGTTTGGGATGGCTCTGTTTACAAGAATCTTGTTTACGGTATATGTTCAATATCGCAGAAAGTGAAAAATGGATAAAGAAGTTGTGGTACTCACGTACAATGCAATATCACTCAGCAATGAAATCTATGTCATCAGCCCCGTAGCAGCATAATGAGTGGATTCAGGTATGATGATTCTAACTGAAATAAGTCACACAGAAAATGAAACATCATAAGATATCACTAATACACGGAATGTAAACTTGGCTACACAGGAACTGGATTACAAAACAGAACAGGGTCTCAAATGTAGAAAACCAACTTATGCTTGCTTAAGGGGAAAGGTGAGTTGGGGTGCTGCATAAAACCAGAGATTGAAATGAGCACAGATAACGTTCCTTAAGCCAAATATGTAATAGACAAGAGCTACTCCTTGCTCAACGAAATGGACTCAAAACCGCATATTAAACGCCTAATAATGTACCTGACAGTAAGTATCTTAAAACCTATGGATTGCTATGTCTCTGAAAGAGAATCAAGCGTGAGAACAGGGGCATAAACGCAGCAGTGATAGGATTGGAGAGGTTCGGTGAGCAAATGAAGACCCTTTGAAGTCATATTGCATGGTACCCATTCCACGGGTCTCAAATCTCCAGGTTTAAGGGATTCTACCTTCAGCGAAAACATGCATTTGGAACCCAGACTATGATCAACCGTGTGATCGTGAGTCATGTTCAAATATGTCTCAGTTCTCGTCCCCTGGTACTCCTCGGGTGCAACAATCTAGACACTTTACTAACACTCTCCTGACTTGGAGAGTCAGTGCCTTTAACCTCCTGTTTGCCCAGTTTGAAATTTCTGCAAAAGATGAACAGAATAGGGAGAACCAATGAGAGACAAGCTGGAGGTGTCTGGACGGGCAAATTTAACTCTCATTTCCCACCAGGATGAGGAATTAACCAAAGGCTCAGCGTGCCGTGCTGGAACCAGATTAGGGCCTGAAGCAATCCTGCGGTGTTGCGGACAGCTCACAAGAAGCGAAGTGAAGAAAGGAGCTCAGGGGCACTGTAATTCACAAACCTGCAGAGTTATAAATGACAGCTATCCTCCAAAAATATACTGAAGTAAGGCTGCCAAGAGGACTAGGAAGCTGAGCAGAATGGAAGGAACCCGATTTCAGGAGGTAGACTGGAATTGCATTTAAAGCATAGGAAAAGAGGCAGAACGTCGACAATGATGCACTTGCCCAAAAAGGGGCGTATGCATTTTTTCCTGAATATATTCAGGAAAAAACGCTACGCCCTTTTTGGCCAAGCAAGCAAGCTTGGAAAGGAAATCTGCACTACAATTGAAGTCTCACTTCCCCCCGTCAAAAAGGCCATCTGAAAAAAGTGTAAAATCCAGAAGGCAGGACAGGCCATGGAGAACTGGGAGCCTTGTTATGCTGATGGGCGGGATGTAAATTGCCAACAGCCACTCGGGAGAAATGTATGGTGTTTCCTGAAACATCTAAAAAACAATGTAACAGAGCCTAGGGCACTTCCACTTATGGTCCTATAGCTTAGGGAAATTAAAATCAAAAAGACACAGCCAACCCAAAGTTTGGGACGGCTCTGTTTACAAGAACCTCCTTTACAGTACAAGTTCAATACCGCAGAAAGCGAAAAATGGATAAAGAAGTTGTGGTACTTATGTACAATTCAATATCACTCAGCAATGAAATCTATGTCATCTGGCCCATAGCAGCATAATGAGTGGATTCAGGTATGATGATTCTAACTGAAATAAGTCACACAGAAAAAGAAACATCATAAGATATCACTAATACACGGAATGTAAACTTGGCTACAGAGGAACTGGATTACAAAACAGAACAGGGTCTCAGATTTAGAAAACCAACTTATGCTTGCTTAAGGGGAAAGGTGAGTTGGGGTGCTGCATAAAACCAGAGATTGAAATGAGCACAGATAAAGTTCCTTAAGCCAAATATGTAATAGACAAGAGCTACTCCTTGCTCAACGAAATGGACTCAACACCCCATATTAAACGCCTAAGAATGTACCTGACTAGTAAGTATCTTAAAACCTATGGATTGCTATGTCTCCGAAAGAGAATCAAGTGTGTGTACAGGGGCATAAACACAGCAGTGATAGGATTGGAGAGGTTCGGTGAGCAAACGAAGACCCTTTGAAGTCATATTGCATGGTACCCATTCCACGGGTCTCAACTCTCCAGGTTTAAGGGATTCTTCCTTCAGCTAAAACATGCATGAGAAACCCAGAGTATGATCAACCGTGTGATCGGAAGACGTGTTCAAATATGTCTCAGTTCTCGTCCCCTGGTACTCGGGTGCAACATTCCACACGCTTTAGTAACACCCTCCCGATTTGGAGAGTCAGTGCCTTTAACCTCCTGTTTGGCCCAGTTTGCAATTTCCGCGGAAGATGAACAGGAATAGGGAGAACCAATGAGAGACTAGCTGGAGGTGTCTCGACGGGCAAATTTAACTCTCATTTCCCACCAGGAAGAGGAATTAACCAAAGGCTCAGCGTGCCGTGCTGGAACCAGATTAGGGCCTGAAGCAATCCTGCGGTGTTGCGGCCAGCTCACAAGAAAGCGAGTTGAAGAAAGGAGCTCAGGGGCACTGTAATTCACAAACATGCAGAGTTATAAATGACAGCTATCGTCCAAAAGTATACTGAAGTAAGGCTGCCAAGAGGACTTGAAAGCGGGCCAGAAATGCAGTAAACCGATTTCAGGAGGTAGACTGGAATTGCATTTAAAGCATAGGAAAAGAGGCAGAACGTCCACAATGATGCACTTGGCCAATAAGGGCGTATGCGTTTTTTCCTGAATATATTCAGGAAAAAACGCATACGCCCTTTTTGGCCAAGCAAGCAAGCTTGCAAAGGAAATCTGCACTACAATGAAGTCTCACTTCCCCTTGGTCAAAAGGGCCATCTGAAAAAAGTGTAAAATCCAGAAAGGCAGGACAGGCCATGGAGAACTGGGAGCCTTGTTATGCTGCTGGGCGGGATGTAAATTGCCAACAGCCACTCGGGAGAAGTGTATGGTGTTTCCTGAAACATCTAAAAAACAAAGCAACAGAGCCTAGGGCACTTCCACATATGGTCCTATAGCTTAGGGAAATTAAAATAAAAAAAACACAGCCACCCCTAAGTTTGGGAAGGCTCTGTTTACAAGAACCTGTTTTACGGGACAAGTTCAATATCGCAGAAAGTGAAAAATGGATAAAGAAGTTGTGGTACTTACGTACAATGCAATATCACTCAGCAATTAAATCTATGTCATCAGGCCCGTACCAGCATAATGAGTGGATTGAGGTATGATGATTCTAACTGAAATAAGTCACACAGGAAAGAAACATCGTAAGATATCACTAATACACGGAATGTAAACTTGGCTACACAGGAACTGGATTACAAAAGAGAA
The DNA here is from genome assembly GCF_937001465.1 of Orcinus orca. NCBI lineage: Eukaryota > Metazoa > Chordata > Mammalia > Artiodactyla > Delphinidae > Orcinus > Orcinus orca. The sequence goes on from NW_026044011.1 coordinate 673,606, forward strand.
CAGGGTGTCAAATTTAGAAAACCAACTTATGCTTGCTTAAGGGGAAAGGTGAGTTGGGGTGCTGCATAAAACCAGAGATTGAAATGAGCACAGATAAAGTTCCTTAAGCCAAATATGAAATAGACAAGAGCTACTCCTTGCTCAACGAATTGGACACAACACCCTATATTAAACGCCTAAGAATGTACCTGACTAGTAAGTATCTTAAAACCTATGGATCGCTATGTCTCCGAAAGAGAATCAAGCGTGTGTACAGGGGCACAAACGCAGCAGTGATAGGATTGGAGAGGTTCGGTGAGCAAATGAAGACCCTTTGAAGTCATATTGCATGGTACCCATTCCACGGGTCTCAACTCTCCAGGTTTAAGGGATTCTTCCTTCAGCTAAAACATGCATGTGGAACCCAGAGTATGATCAACCGTGTGATCGGGAGACGTGTTCCAATATGTCTCAGTTATCGTCCCCTGGTACTCGGGTGCAACATTCCAGACGCTTTACTAACACTCTCCCGTCTTGGAGAGTCAGTGCCTTTAACCTCCTGTTTGGCCCAGTTTGCAATTTCTGCGGAAGTTGAACAGGAATAGGGAGAACCAATGAGAGACTAGCTGGAGGTGTCTGGACGGGCAAATTTAACTCTCATTTCCCACCAGGAAGAGGAATTAACCAAAGGCACAGCGTGCCGTGTCGGAACCAGATTAGGGCCTGAAGCAAACCTGCGGTGTTGTGGCCAGCTCACAAGAAAGCGAGTTGAAGAAAGGAACTCAGGGGCACTGTAATTCACAAACCTGCAGAGTTATAAATGACAGCTATCATCCAAAAATATACTGAAGTAAGGCTGCAAAGAGGACTTGAAAGCGGGGCAGAATTGCAGGAAAACAATTTCAGGAGGTACACTGGAATTGCATTTAAAACATAGGAAAAGAGGCAAAACGTCGAAAATGATGCACTTGACCAAAAAGGGCGAATGCGTTTTTTACTGAATATATTCAGGAAAAAATGCATACGCCCTTGTTGGCCAACCAAGCAAGCTTGCAAAGGAAATCTGCACTACAATGAAGTCTCACTTCCCCCCGGTCAAAAGGGCCAACTGAAAAAAGTGTAAAATCCAGAAAGCCAGGACAGGCCATGGAGAACTGGGAGCCTTGTTATGCTGATGGGTGGGATGTATATTGCCAACAGCCACTCGGGAGAAGTGTATGGTGTTTCCTGAAACATCTAAAAAACAAAGCAAAAGAGCCTAGGGCACTTCCACTTATGGCCCTATAGCTTAGCGAAATTAAAATCAAAAGGACACAGCCACCCCAAAGTTTGGGATGGCTCTGTTTACAAGAATCTTGTTTACGGTATATGTTCAATATCGCAGAAAGTGAAAAATGGATAAAGAAGTTGTGGTACTCACGTACAATGCAATATCACTCAGCAATGAAATCTATGTCATCAGCCCCGTAGCAGCATAATGAGTGGATTCAGGTATGATGATTCTAACTGAAATAAGTCACACAGAAAATGAAACATCATAAGATATCACTAATACACGGAATGTAAACTTGGCTACACAGGAACTGGATTACAAAACAGAACAGGGTCTCAAATGTAGAAAACCAACTTATGCTTGCTTAAGGGGAAAGGTGAGTTGGGGTGCTGCATAAAACCAGAGATTGAAATGAGCACAGATAACGTTCCTTAAGCCAAATATGTAATAGACAAGAGCTACTCCTTGCTCAACGAAATGGACTCAAAACCGCATATTAAACGCCTAATAATGTACCTGACAGTAAGTATCTTAAAACCTATGGATTGCTATGTCTCTGAAAGAGAATCAAGCGTGAGAACAGGGGCATAAACGCAGCAGTGATAGGATTGGAGAGGTTCGGTGAGCAAATGAAGACCCTTTGAAGTCATATTGCATGGTACCCATTCCACGGGTCTCAAATCTCCAGGTTTAAGGGATTCTACCTTCAGCGAAAACATGCATTTGGAACCCAGACTATGATCAACCGTGTGATCGTGAGTCATGTTCAAATATGTCTCAGTTCTCGTCCCCTGGTACTCGGGTGCAACAATCTAGACACTTTACTAACACTCTCCTGACTTGGAGAGTCAGTGCCTTTAACCTCCTGTTTGGCCCAGTTTGAAATTTCTGCAAAAGATGAACAGGAATAGGGAGAACCAATGAGAGACAAGCTGGAGGTGTCTGGACGGGCAAATTTAACTCTCATTTCCCACCAGGATGAGGAATTAACCAAAGGCTCAGCGTGCCGTGCTGGAACCAGATTAGGGCCTGAAGCAATCCTGCGGTGTTGCGGACAGCTCACAAGAAAGCGAAGTGAAGAAAGGAGCTCAGGGGCACTGTAATTCACAAACCTGCAGAGTTATAAATGACAGCTATCCTCCAAAAATATACTGAAGTAAGGCTGCCAAGAGGACTAGGAAGCTGAGCAGAATGGAAGGAACCCGATTTCAGGAGGTAGACTGGAATTGCATTTAAAGCATAGGAAAAGAGGCAGAACGTCGACAATGATGCACTTGCCCAAAAAGGGCGTATGCATTTTTTCCTGAATATATTCAGGAAAAAACGCATACGCCCTTTTTGGCCAAGCAAGCAAGCTTGGAAAGGAAATCTGCACTACAATGAAGTCTCACTTCCCCCCGGTCAAAAAGGCCATCTGAAAAAAGTGTAAAATCCAGAAAGGCAGGACAGGCCATGGAGAACTGGGAGCCTTGTTATGCTGATGTGCGGGATGTAAATTGCCAACAGCCACTCGGGAGAAATGTATGGTGTTTCCTGAAACATCTAAAAAACAATGTAACAGAGCCTAGGGCACTTCCACTTATGGTCCTATAGCTTAGGGAAATTAAAATCAAAAAGACACAGCCAACCCAAAGTTTGGGACGGCTCTGTTTACAAGAACCTCCTTTACAGTACAAGTTCAATACCGCAGAAAGCGAAAAATGGATAAAGAAGTTGTGGTACTTATGTACAATTCAATATCACTCAGCAATGAAATCTATGTCATCTGGCCCATAGCAGCATAATGAGTGGATTCAGGTATGATGATTCTAACTGAAATAAGTCACACAGAAAAAGAAACATCATAAGATATCACTAATACACGGAATGTAAACTTGGCTACAGAGGAACTGGATTACAAAACAGAACAGGGTCTCAGATTTAGAAAACCAACTTATGCTTGCTTAAGGGGAAAGGTGAGTTGGGGTGCTGCATAAAACCAGAGATTGAAATGAGCACAGATAAAGTTCCTTAAGCCAAATATGTAATAGACAAGAGCTACTCCTTGCTCAACGAAATGGACTCAACACCCCATATTAAACGCCTAAGAATGTACCTGACTAGTAAGTATCTTAAAACCTATGGATTGCTATGTCTCCGAAAGAGAATCAAGTGTGTGTACAGGGGCATAAACACAGCAGTGATAGGATTGGAGAGGTTCGGTGAGCAAACGAAGACCCTTTGAAGTCATATTGCATGGTACCCATTCCACGGGTCTCAACTCTCCAGGTTTAAGGGATTCTTCCTTCAGCTAAAACATGCATGAGAAACCCAGAGTATGATCAACCGTGTGATCGGAAGACGTGTTCAAATATGTCTCAGTTCTCGTCCCCTGGTACTCGGGTGCAACATTCCACACGCTTTAGTAACACCCTCCCGATTTGGAGAGTCAGTGCCTTTAACCTCCTGTTTGGCCCAGTTTGCAATTTCCGCGGAAGATGAACAGGAATAGGGAGAACCAATGAGAGACTAGCTGGAGGTGTCTCGACGGGCAAATTTAACTCTCATTTCCCACCAGGAAGAGGAATTAACCAAAGGCTCAGCGTGCCGTGCTGGAACCAGATTAGGGCCTGAAGCAATCCTGCGGTGTTGCGGCCAGCTCACAAGAAAGCGAGTTGAAGAAAGGAGCTCAGGGGCACTGTAATTCACAAACATGCAGAGTTATAAATGACAGCTATCGTCCAAAAGTATACTGAAGTAAGGCTGCCAAGAGGACTTGAAAGCGGGCCAGAAATGCAGTAAACCGATTTCAGGAGGTAGACTGGAATTGCATTTAAAGCATAGGAAAAGAGGCAGAACGTCCACAATGATGCACTTGGCCAATAAGGGCGTATGCGTTTTTTCCTGAATATATTCAGGAAAAAACGCATACGCCCTTTTTGGCCAAGCAAGCAAGCTTGCAAAGGAAATCTGCACTACAATGAAGTCTCACTTCCCCTTGGTCAAAAGGGCCATCTGAAAAAAGTGTAAAATCCAGAAAGGCAGGACAGGCCATGGAGAACTGGGAGCCTTGTTATGCTGCTGGGCGGGATGTAAATTGCCAACAGCCACTCGGGAGAAGTGTATGGTGTTTCCTGAAACATCTAAAAAACAAAGCAACAGAGCCTAGGGCACTTCCACATATGGTCCTATAGCTTAGGGAAATTAAAATAAAAAAAACACAGCCACCCCTAAGTTTGGGAAGGCTCTGTTTACAAGAACCTGTTTTACGGGACAAGTTCAATATCGCAGAAAGTGAAAAATGGATAAAGAAGTTGTGGTACTTACGTACAATGCAATATCACTCAGCAATTAAATCTATGTCATCAGGCCCGTACCAGCATAATGAGTGGATTGAGGTATGATGATTCTAACTGAAATAAGTCACACAGGAAAGAAACATCGTAAGATATCACTAATACACGGAATGTAAACTTGGCTACACAGGAACTGGATTACAAAAGAGAACAGGGTGTCAAATTTAGAAAACCAACTTATGCTTGCTTAAGGGGAAAGGTGAGTTGGGGTGCTGCATAAAACCAGAGATTGAAATGAGCACAGATAAAGTTCCTTAAGCCAAATATGAAATAGACAAGAGCTACTCCTTGCTCAACGAATTGGACACAACACCCTATATTAAACGCCTAAGAATGTACCTGACTAGTAAGTATCTTAAAACCTATGGATCGCTATGTCTCCGAAAGAGAATCAAGCGTGTGTACAGGGGCACAAACGCAGCAGTGATAGGATTGGAGAGGTTCGGTGAGCAAATGAAGACCCTTTGAAGTCATATTGCATGGTACCCATTCCACGGGTCTCAACTCTCCAGGTTTAAGGGATTCTTCCTTCAGCTAAATCATGCATGTGGAACCCAGAGTATGATCAACCGTGTGATCGGGAGACGTGTTCCAATATGTCTCAGTTATCGTCCCCTGGTACTCGGGTGCAACATTCCAGACGCTTTACTAACACTCTCCCGTCTTGGAGAGTCAGTGCCTTTAACCTCCTGTTTGGCCCAGTTTGCAATTTCTGCGAAAGTTGAACAGGAATAGGGAGAACCAATGAGAGACTAGCTGGAGGTGTCTGGACGGGCAAATTTAACTCTCATTTCCCACCAGGAAGAGGAATTAACCAAAGGCACAGCGTGCCGTGTCGGAACCAGATTAGGGCCTGAAGCAAACCTGCGGTGTTGTGGCCAGCTCACAAGAAAGCGAGTTGAAGAAAGGAACTCAGGGGCACTGTAATTCACAAACCTGCAGAGTTATAAATGACAGCTATCATCCAAAAATATACTGAAGTAAGGCTGCAAAGAGGACTTGAAAGCGGGGCAGAATTGCAGGAAAACAATTTCAGGAGGTACACTGGAATTGCATTTAAAACATAGGAAAAGAGGCAAAACGTCGAAAATGATGCACTTGACCAAAAAGGGCGAATGCGTTTTTTACTGAATATATTCAGGAAAAAATGCATACGCCCTTGTTGGCCAACCAAGCAAGCTTGCAAAGGAAATCTGCACTACAATGAAGTCTCACTTCCCCCCGGTCAAAAGGGCCAACTGAAAAAAGTGTAAAATCCAGAAAGCCAGGACAGGCCATGGAGAACTGGGAGCCTTGTTATGCTGATGGGTGGGATGTATATTGCCAACAGCCACTCGGGAGAAGTGTATGGTGTTTCCTGAAACATCTAAAAAACAAAGCAAAAGAGCCTAGGGCACTTCCACTTATGGCCCTATAGCTTAGCGAAATTAAAATCAAAAGGACACAGCCACCCCAAAGTTTGGGATGGCTCTGTTTACAAGAATCTTGTTTACGGTATATGTTCAATATCGCAGAAAGTGAAAAATGGATAAAGAAGTTGTGGTACTCACGTACAATGCAATATCACTCAGCAATGAAATCTATGTCATCAGCCCCGTAGCAGCATAATGAGTGGATTCAGGTATGATGATTCTAACTGAAATAAGTCACACAGAAAATGAAACATCATAAGATATCACTAATACACGGAATGTAAACTTGGCTACACAGGAACTGGATTACAAAACAGAACAGGGTCTCAAATGTAGAAAACCAACTTATGCTTGCTTAAGGGGAAAGGTGAGTTGGGGTGCTGCATAAAACCAGAGATTGAAATGAGCACAGATAACGTTCCTTAAGCCAAATATGTAATAGACAAGAGCTACTCCTTGCTCAACGAAATGGACTCAAAACCGCATATTAAACGCCTAATAATGTACCTGACAGTAAGTATCTTAAAACCTATGGATTGCTATGTCTCTGAAAGAGAATCAAGCGTGAGAACAGGGGCATAAACGCAGCAGTGATAGGATTGGAGAGGTTCGGTGAGCAAATGAAGACCCTTTGAAGTCATATTGCATGGTACCCATTCCACGGGTCTCAAATCTCCAGGTTTAAGGGATTCTACCTTCAGCGAAAACATGCATTTGGAACCCAGACTATGATCAACCGTGTGATCGTGAGTCATGTTCAAATATGTCTCAGTTCTCGTCCCCTGGTACTCGGGTGCAACAATCTAGACACTTTACTAACACTCTCCTGACTTGGAGAGTCAGTGCCTTTAACCTCCTGTTTGGCCCAGTTTGAAATTTCTGCAAAAGATGAACAGGAATAGGGAGAACCAATGAGAGACAAGCTGGAGGTGTCTGGACGGGCAAATTTAACTCTCATTTCCCACCAGGATGAGGAATTAACCAAAGGCTCAGCGTGCCGTGCTGGAACCAGATTAGGGCCTGAAGCAATCCTGCGGTGTTGCGGACAGCTCACAAGAAAGCGAAGTGAAGAAAGGAGCTCAGGGGCACTGTAATTCACAAACCTGCAGAGTTATAAATGACAGCTATCCTCCAAAAATATACTGAAGTAAGGCTGCCAAGAGGACTAGGAAGCTGAGCAGAATGGAAGGAACCCGATTTCAGGAGGTAGACTGGAATTGCATTTAAAGCATAGGAAAAGAGGCAGAACGTCGACAATGATGCACTTGCCCAAAAAGGGCGTATGCATTTTTTCCTGAATATATTCAGGAAAAAACGCATACGCCCTTTTTGGCCAAGCAAGCAAGCTTGGAAAGGAAATCTGCACTACAATGAAGTCTCACTTCCCCCCGGTCAAAAAGGCCATCTGAAAAAAGTGTAAAATCCAGAAAGGCAGGACAGGCCATGGAGAACTGGGAGCCTTGTTATGCTGATGGGCGGGATGTAAATTGCCAACAGCCACTCGGGAGAAATGTATGGTGTTTCCTGAAACATCTAAAAAACAATGTAACAGAGCCTAGGGCACTTCCACTTATGGTCCTATAGCTTAGGGAAATTAAAATCAAAAAGACACAGCCAACCCAAAGTTTGGGACGGCTCTGTTTACAAGAACCTCCTTTACAGTACAAGTTCAATACCGCAGAAAGCGAAAAATGGATAAAGAAGTTGTGGTACTTATGTACAATTCAATATCACTCAGCAATGAAATCTATGTCATCTGGCCCATAGCAGCATAATGAGTGGATTCAGGTATGATGATTCTAACTGAAATAAGTCACACAGAAAAAGAAACATCATAAGATATCACTAATACACGGAATGTAAACTTGGCTACAGAGGAACTGGATTACAAAACAGAACAGGGTCTCAGATTTAGAAAACCAACTTATGCTTGCTTAAGGGGAAAGGTGAGTTGGGGTGCTGCATAAAACCAGAGATTGAAATGAGCACAGATAAAGTTCCTTAAGCCAAATATGTAATAGACAAGAGCTACTCCTTGCTCAACGAAATGGACTCAACACCCCATATTAAACGCCTAAGAATGTACCTGACTAGTAAGTATCTTAAAACCTATGGATTGCTATGTCTCCGAAAGAGAATCAAGTGTGTGTACAGGGGCATAAACACAGCAGTGATAGGATTGGAGAGGTTCGGTGAGCAAACGAAGACCCTTTGAAGTCATATTGCATGGTACCCATTCCACGGGTCTCAACTCTCCAGGTTTAAGGGATTCTTCCTTCAGCTAAAACATGCATGAGAAACCCAGAGTATGATCAACCGTGTGATCGGAAGACGTGTTCAAATATGTCTCAGTTCTCGTCCCCTGGTACTCGGGTGCAACATTCCACACGCTTTAGTAACACCCTCCCGATTTGGAGAGTCAGTGCCTTTAACCTCCTGTTTGGCCCAGTTTGCAATTTCCGCGGAAGATGAACAGGAATAGGGAGAACCAATGAGAGACTAGCTGGAGGTGTCTCGACGGGCAAATTTAACTCTCATTTCCCACCAGGAAGAGGAATTAACCAAAGGCTCAGCGTGCCGTGCTGGAACCAGATTAGGGCCTGAAGCAATCCTGCGGTGTTGCGGCCAGCTCACAAGAAAGCGAGTTGAAGAAAGGAGCTCAGGGGCACTGTAATTCACAAACATGCAGAGTTATAAATGACAGCTATCGTCCAAAAGTATACTGAAGTAAGGCTGCCAAGAGGACTTGAAAGCGGGCCAGAAATGCAGTAAACCGATTTCAGGAGGTAGACTGGAATTGCATTTAAAGCATAGGAAAAGAGGCAGAACGTCCACAATGATGCACTTGGCCAATAAGGGCGTATGCGTTGTTTCCTGAATATATTCAGGAAAAAACGCATACGCCCTTTTTGGCCAACCAAGCAAGCTTGCAAAGGAAATCTGCACTACAATGAAGTCTCACTTCCCCCCGGTCAAAAGGGCCATCTGAAAAAAGTGTAAAATCCAGAAAGGCAGGACAGGCCATGGAGAACTGGGAGCCTTGTTATGCTGATGGACGGGATGTAAATTGCCAACAGCCACTCTGGAGAAGTGTATGGTGTTTCCTGAAACATCTAAAATACAAAGCAACAGAGCCTAGGGCACTTCCACTTATGGTCCTATAGCTTAGGGAAATTAAAATCAAAAAGACACAGCCAACCCAAAGTTTGGGACGGCTGTGTTTACAAGAACCTCCTTTACAGTACAAGTTCAATATCGCAGAAAGCAAAAAATGGATAAAGAATTTGTGGTACTTACGTACAATTCAATATCACTCAGCAATGAAATCTATGTCATCAGGCCCGTAGCAGCATAGACTGGATTCAGGTATGATGATTCTCACTGAAATAAGTCACACAGAAAAAGAAACATCATAAGATATCACTAATACACGGAATGTAAACCTGGCTACACAGGAGCTGGATTACAAAACAGAACAGGGTCTCAAATTTAGAAAACCAACTTATGCTTGCTTAAGGGGAAAGGTGAGTTGGGGTGCTACATAAAACCAGAGATTGAAATTAGCACAGATAAATTTCCTTAAGCCAAATATGGAATAGACAAGAGCTACTCCTTGCTCAATGAAATGGACTCAACACCCCATATTAAACGCCTAAGAATGTACCTGACTAGTAAGTATCTTAAAACCTACGGATTGCTATGTCTCCAAAAGAGAATCAAGCGTGTGTACAGGGGCATAAACGCAGCAGTGATAGGATTGGAGAGGTTCGGTGAGCAAATGAAGACCCTTTGAAGTCATATTGCATGGTACCCATTCCACCGGTCTCAACTCTCCAGCTTTAAGGGATTCTTCCTTCAGCTGAAACATGCATGTGGAACCCAGAGTATGATCAACCGTGTGATCGGGAGACGTGTTCAAATATGTCTCAGTTCTCATCCCCTGGTACTCGGGTGCAACATTCCAGATGCTTTACTAACACTCTCCCGACTTGGAGAGTCAGTGCCTTTAACATCCTGTTTGGCCCAGTTTGCAAATTCTGCGGAAGATGAACAGGAATAGGGAGAACCAATGAGAGACTAGCTGGAGGTGTCTGGACGGGCAAATTTAACTCTCATTTCCCACCAGGAAGAGGAATTAAGCAAAGGCTCAGCATGCCGTGCCGGAACCAGATTAGGGCCTGAAGCAATCATGCGGTGTTGCGGCCAGCTCACAAGAAAGCAAGTTGAAGAAATGAGCTCAGGGGCACTGTAATTCACAAACCTGCAGAGTTATAAATGACAGCTATTGTCCAAAAATATACTGAAGTAAGGCTGCCAAGAGGACTTGAAAGCAGGGCAGAATTGCAGGAAACTGATTTCAGGAGGTAGACTGGAATTGCATTTAAAGCATACGAAAAGAGGGAGAACGTCGACAATGATGCACTAGGCCAAAAAGGGCAAATGCGTTTTTTCCTGAATATATTCAGGAAAAAAAGCATACGCACTTTTTGGCCAACCAGGCAAGCTTGCAAAGGAAATCTGCACTACAATGAAGTCTCACTTCCCCCGGGTCAAAAGGGCCATCTGTAAAAAGTGTAAAATCCAGAAAGGCAGGACAGGCCATGGAGAACTGGGAGCCTTGTTATGCTGATGGGCGGGATGTAAATTGCCAACAACCACTTGAGAGAAGTGTATGGTGTTTCCTGAAACATCTAAAAAACAAAGCAACAGAGCCTAGGGCACTTCCACTTATGGTCCTATAGCTTAGGGAAATTAAAATCAAAAAGACACAGCCACCCCAATGTTTGGGATGGCTCTGTTTACAAGAACCTCGTTTACGGTACAAGTTCAATATCGCAGAAAGTGAAAAATGGATAAAGAAATTGTAGTACTTACGTATAATGCAATATCACTCAGCAATGAAATCTATGTCATCAGGCCCATAGCAGCATAATGAGTGGATTCAGGTATGATGATTCTAACTGAAATAAGTCACACAGAAAAAGAAACATCATAAGATATCACTAATACACGGAATGTAAACTTGACTACACAGGAACTGAATTACAAAACAGAACATGTTCTCAAATGTAGAAAAGCAACTTATGCTTGCTTAAGGGGAAAGGTGAGTTGGGGTGCTGCATAAAACCAGAGATTGAAATGAGCACAGATAAGGTTCCTTAAGCCAAATATGTAATAGACAACAGCTACTCCTTGCTCAACGAAATGGACTCAAAACCCCATATTAAACACCTAATAATGTACCTGACAGTAAGTATCTTAAAACCTATGGATTGCTATGTCTCTGAAAGAGAATCAAGCGTGAGAACAGGGGCATAAACGCAGCAGTGATGGGACTGGAGAGGTTCGGTGAGCAAATGAAGACCCTTTGAAGTCATATTGCATGGTACCCATTCCACGGGTCTCAACTCTCCAGGTTTAAGGGATTCTTCCTTCAGCTAAACATGCATTTGGAACCCAGACTATGATCAACCGTGTGATCGTGACTCATGTTCAAATATGTCTCAGTTCTCATCCCCTGGTACTCGGGTGCAACATTCCACACGCTTTACTAACACTCTCCCGACTTGGAGAGTCAGTGCTTTTAACCTCCTGTTTGGCCCAGTTTGCAAATTCCACGGAAGATGAACAGGAATAGGGAGAACCAATGAGAGACTAGCTGGAGGTGTCTGGACGGGCAAATTTAACTCTCATTTCCCACCAGGATGAGGAATTAACCAAAGGCTCAGCGTGCCGTGCTGGAACCAGATTAGGGCCTGAAGCAATCCTGCGGTGTTGCGGACAGCTCACAAGAAAGCGAAGTGAAGAAAGGAGCTCAGGGGCACTGTAATTCACAAACCTGCAGAGTTATAAATGACAGCTATCCTCCAAAAATATACTGAAGTAAGGCTGCCAAGAGGACTAGGAAGCTGAGCAGAATGGAAGGAACCCGATTTCAGGAGGTAGACTGGAATTGCATTTAAAGCATAGGAAAAGAGGCAGAACGTCGACAATGATGCACTTGCCCAAAAAGGGCGTATGCATTTTTTCCTGAATATATTCAGGAAAAAACGCATACGCCCTTTTTGGCCAAGCAAGCAAGCTTGGAAAGGAAATCTGCACTACAATGAAGTCTCACTTCCCCCCGGTCAAAAAGGCCATCTGAAAAAAGTGTAAAATCCAGAAAGGCAGGACAGGCCATGGAGAACTGGGAGCCTTGTTATGCTGATGGGCGGGATGTAAATTGCCAACAGCCACTCGGGAGAAATGTATGGTGTTTCCTGAAACATCTAAAAAACAATGTAACAGAGCCTAGGGCACTTCCACTTATGGTCCTATAGCTTAGGGAAATTAAAATCAAAAAGACACAGCCAACCCAACGTTTGGGACGGCTCTGTTTACAAGAACCTCCTTTACAGTACAAGTTCAATACCGCAGAAAGCGAAAAATGGATAAAGAAGTTGTGGTACTTATGTACAATTCAATATCACTCAGCAATGAAATCTATGTCATCTGGCCCATAGCAGCATAATGAGTGGATTCAGGTATGATGATTCTAACTGAAATAAGTCACACAGAAAAAGAAACATCATAAGATATCACTAATACACGGAATGTAAACTTGGCTACAGAGGAACTGGATTACAAAACAGAACAGGGTCTCAGATTTAGAAAACCAACTTATGCTTGCTTAAGGGGAAAGGTGAGTTGGGGTGCTGCATAAAACCAGAGATTGAAATGAGCACAGATAAAGTTCCTTAAGCCAAATATGTAATAGACAAGAGCTACTCCTTGCTCAACGAAATGGACTCAACACCCCATATTAAACGCCTAAGAATGTACCTGACTAGTAAGTATCTTAAAACCTATGGATTGCTATGTCTCCGAAAGAGAATCAAGCGTGTGTACAGGGGCATAAACACAGCAGTGATAGGACTGGAGAGGTTCGGTGAGCAAACGAAGACCCTTTGAAGTCATATTGCATGGTACCCATTCCACGGGTCTCAACTCTCCAGGTTTAAGGGATTCTTCCTTCAGCTAAAACATGCATGAGAAACCCAGAGTATGATCAACCGTGTGATCGGAAGACGTGTTCAAATATGTCTCAGTTCTCGTCCCCTGGTACTCGGGTGCAACATTCCACACGCTTTAGTAACACCCTCCCGATTTGGAGAGTCAGTGCCTTTAACCTCCTGTTTGGCCCAGTTTGCAATTTCCGCGGAAGATGAACAGGAATAGGGAGAACCAATGAGAGACTAGCTGGAGGTGTCTCGACGGGCAAATTTAACTCTCATTTCCCACCAGGAAGAGGAATTAACCAAAGGCTCAGCGTGCCGTGCTGGAACCAGATTAGGGCCTGAAGCAATCCTGCGGTGTTGCGGCCAGCTCACAAGAAAGCGAGTTGAAGAAAGGAGCTCAGGGGCACTGTAATTCACAAACATGCAGAGTTATAAATGACAGCTATCGTCCAAAAGTATACTGAAGTAAGGCTGCCAAGAGGACTTGAAAGCGGGCCAGAAATGCAGTAAACCGATTTCAGGAGGTAGACTGGAATTGCATTTAAAGCATAGGAAAAGAGGAAAAACGTCGACAATGATGCACTTGGCCAAAAAGGACGTATGCGTTTTTTCCTGAATATATTCAGGAAAAAACGCATACGCCCTTTTTGGCCAAGCAAGCAAGCTTGCAAAGGAAATCTGCACTACAATGAAGTCTCACTTCCCCTTGGTCAAAAGGGCCATCTGAAAAAAGTGTAAAATCCAGAAAGGCAGGACAGGCCATGGAGAACTGGGAGCCTTGTTATGCTGCTGGGCGGGATGTAAATTGCCAACAGCCACTCGGGAGAAGTGTATGGTGTTTCCTGAAACATCTAAAAAACAAAGCAACAGAGCCTAGGGCACTTCCACATATGGTCCTATAGCTTAGGGAAATTAAAATAAAAAAAACACAGCCACCCCTAAGTTTGGGAAGGCTCTGTTTACAAGAACCTGTTTTACGGGACAAGTTCAATATCGCAGAAAGTGAAAAATGGATAAAGCAGTTGTGGTACTTACGTACAATGCAATATCACTCAGCAATGAAATCTATGTCATCAGGCCCGTAGCAGCATAATGAGTGGATTGAGGTATGATGATTCTAACTGAAATAAGTCACACAGGAAAGAAACATCGTAAGATATCACTAATACACGGAATGTAAACTTGGCTACACAGGAACTGGATTACAAAAGAGAACAGGGTGTCAAATTTAGAAAACCAACTTATGCTTGCTTAAGGGGAAAGGTGAGTTGGGGTGCTGCATAAAACCAGAGATTGAAATGAGCACAGATAAAGTTCCTTAAGCCAAATATGAAATAGACAAGAGCTACTCCTTGCTCAACGAATTGGACACAACACCCTATATTAAACGCCTAAGAATGTACCTGACTAGTAAGTATCTTAAAACCTATGGATCGCTATGTCTCCGAAAGAGAATCAAGCGTGTGTACAGGGGCACAAACGCAGCAGTGATAGGATTGGAGAGGTTCGGTGAGCAAATGAAGACCCTTTGAAGTCATATTGCATGGTACCCATTCCACGGGTCTCAACTCTCCAGGTTTAAGGGATTCTTCCTTCAGCTAAATCATGCATGTGGAACCCAGAGTATGATCAACCGTGTGATCGGGAGACGTGTTCCAATATGTCTCAGTTATCGTCCCCTGGTACTCGGGTGCAACATTCCAGACGCTTTACTAACACTCTCCCGTCTTGGAGAGTCAGTGCCTTTAACCTCCTGTTTGGCCCAGTTTGCAATTTCTGCGGAAGTTGAACAGGAATAGGGAGAACCAATGAGAGACTAGCTGGAGGTGTCTGGACGGGCAAATTTAACTCTCATTTCCCACCAGGAAGAGGAATTAACCAAAGGCACAGCGTGCCGTGTCGGAACCAGATTAGGGCCTGAAGCAAACCTGCGGTGTTGTGGCCAGCTCACAAGAAAGCGAGTTGAAGAAAGGAACTCAGGGGCACTGTAATTCACAAACCTGCAGAGTTATAAATGACAGCTATCATCCAAAAATATACTGAAGTAAGGCTGCAAAGAGGACTTGAAAGCGGGGCAGAATTGCAGGAAAACAATTTCAGGAGGTACACTGGAATTGCATTTAAAACATAGGAAAAGAGGCAAAACGTCGAAAATGATGCACTTGACCAAAAAGGGCGAATGCGTTTTTTACTGAATATATTCAGGAAAAAATGCATACGCCCTTGTTGGCCAACCAAGCAAGCTTGCAAAGGAAATCTGCACTACAATGAAGTCTCACTTCCCCCCGGTCAAAAGGGCCAACTGAAAAAAGTGTAAAATCCAGAAAGCCAGGACAGGCCATGGAGAACTGGGAGCCTTGTTATGCTGATGGGTGGGATGTATATTGCCAACAGCCACTCGGGAGAAGTGTATGGTGTTTCCTGAAACATCTAAAAAACAAAGCAAAAGAGCCTAGGGCACTTCCACTTATGGCCCTATAGCTTAGCGAAATTAAAATCAAAAGGACACAGCCACCCCAAAGTTTGGGATGGCTCTGTTTACAAGAATCTTGTTTACGGTATATGTTCAATATCGCAGAAAGTGAAAAATGGATAAAGAAGTTGTGGTACTCACGTACAATGCAATATCACTCAGCAATGAAATCTATGTCATCAGCCCCGTAGCAGCATAATGAGTGGATTCAGGTATGATGATTCTAACTGAAATAAGTCACACAGAAAATGAAACATCATAAGATATCACTAATACACGGAATGTAAACTTGGCTACACAGGAACTGGATTACAAAACAGAACAGGGTCTCAAATGTAGAAAACCAACTTATGCTTGCTTAAGGGGAAAGGTGAGTTGGGGTGCTGCATAAAACCAGAGATTGAAATGAGCACAGATAACGTTCCTTAAGCCAAATATGTAATAGACAAGAGCTACTCCTTGCTCAACGAAATGGACTCAAAACCGCATATTAAACGCCTAATAATGTACCTGACAGTAAGTATCTTAAAACCTATGGATTGCTATGTCTCTGAAAGAGAATCAAGCGTGAGAACAGGGGCATAAACGCAGCAGTGATAGGATTGGAGAGGTTCGGTGAGCAAATGAAGACCCTTTGAAGTCATATTGCATGGTACCCATTCCACGGGTCTCAAATCTCCAGGTTTAAGGGATTCTACCTTCAGCGAAAACATGCATTTGGAACCCAGACTATGATCAACCGTGTGATCGTGAGTCATGTTCAAATATGTCTCAGTTCTCGTCCCCTGGTACTCGGGTGCAACAATCTAGACACTTTACTAACACTCTCCTGACTTGGAGAGTCAGTGCCTTTAACCTCCTGTTTGGCCCAGTTTGAAATTTCTGCAAAAGATGAACAGGAATAGGGAGAACCAATGAGAGACAAGCTGGAGGTGTCTGGACGGGCAAATTTAACTCTCATTTCCCACCAGGATGAGGAATTAACCAAAGGCTCAGCGTGCCGTGCTGGAACCAGATTAGGGCCTGAAGCAATCCTGCGGTGTTGCGGACAGCTCACAAGAAAGCGAAGTGAAGAAAGGAGCTCAGGGGCACTGTAATTCACAAACCTGCAGAGTTATAAATGACAGCTATCCTCCAAAAATATACTGAAGTAAGGCTGCCAAGAGGACTAGGAAGCTGAGCAGAATGGAAGGAACCCGATTTCAGGAGGTAGACTGGAATTGCATTTAAAGCATAGGAAAAGAGGCAGAACGTCGACAATGATGCACTTGCCCAAAAAGGGCGTATGCATTTTTTCCTGAATATATTCAGGAAAAAACGCATACGCCCTTTTTGGCCAAGCAAGCAAGCTTGGAAAGGAAATCTGCACTACAATGAAGTCTCACTTCCCCCCGGTCAAAAAGGCCATCTGAAAAAAGTGTAAAATCCAGAAAGGCAGGACAGGCCATGGAGAACTGGGAGCCTTGTTATGCTGATGGGCGGGATGTAAATTGCCAACAGCCACTCGGGAGAAATGTATGGTGTTTCCTGAAACATCTAAAAAACAATGTAACAGAGCCTAGGGCACTTCCACTTATGGTCCTATAGCTTAGGGAAATTAAAATCAAAAAGACACAGCCAACCCAAAGTTTGGGACGGCTCTGTTTACAAGAACCTCCTTTACAGTACAAGTTCAATACCGCAGAAAGCGAAAAATGGATAAAGAAGTTGTGGTACTTATGTACAATTCAATATCACTCAGCAATGAAATCTATGTCATCTGGCCCATAGCAGCATAATGAGTGGATTCAGGTATGATGATTCTAACTGAAATAAGTCACACAGAAAAAGAAACATCATAAGATATCACTAATACACGGAATGTAAACTTGGCTACAGAGGAACTGGATTACAAAACAGAACAGGGTCTCAGATTTAGAAAACCAACTTATGCTTGCTTAAGGGGAAAGGTGAGTTGGGGTGCTGCATAAAACCAGAGATTGAAATGAGCACAGATAAAGTTCCTTAAGCCAAATATGGAATAGACAAGAGCTACTCCTTGCTCAACGAAATGGACTCAACACCCCATATTAAACGCCTAAGAATGTACCTGACTAGTAAGTATCTTAAAACCTATGGATTGCTATGTCTCCGAAAGAGAATCAAGTGTGTGTACAGGGGCATAAACACAGCAGTGATAGGATTGGAGAGGTTCGGTGAGCAAACGAAGACCCTTTGAAGTCATATTGCATGGTACCCATTCCACGGGTCTCAACTCTCCAGGTTTAAGGGATTCTTCCTTCAGCTAAAACATGCATGAGAAACCCAGAGTATGATCAACCGTGTGATCGGAAGACGTGTTCAAATATGTCTCAGTTCTCGTCCCCTGGTACTCGGGTGCAACATTCCACACGCTTTAGTAACACCCTCCCGATTTGGAGAGTCAGTGCCTTTAACCTCCTGTTTGGCCCAGTTTGCAATTTCCGCGGAAGATGAACAGGAATAGGGAGAACCAATGAGAGACTAGCTGGAGGTGTCTCGACGGGCAAATTTAACTCTCATTTCCCACCAGGAAGAGGAATTAACCAAAGGCTCAGCGTGCCGTGCTGGAACCAGATTAGGGCCTGAAGCAATCCTGCGGTGTTGCGGCCAGCTCACAAGAAAGCGAGTTGAAGAAAGGAGCTCAGGGGCACTGTAATTCACAAACATGCAGAGTTATAAATGACAGCTATCGTCCAAAAGTATACTGAAGTAAGGCTGCCAAGAGGACTTGAAAGCGGGCCAGAAATGCAGTAAACCGATTTCAGGAGGTAGACTGGAATTGCATTTAAAGCATAGGAAAAGAGGCAGAACGTCCACAATGATGCACTTGGCCAATAAGGGCGTATGCGTTGTTTCCTGAATATATTCAGGAAAAAACGCATACGCCCTTTTTGGCCAACCAAGCAAGCTTGCAAAGGAAATCTGCACTACAATGAAGTCTCACTTCCCCCCGGTCAAAAGGGCCATCTGAAAAAAGTGTAAAATCCAGAAAGGCAGGACAGGCCATGGAGAACTGGGAGCCTTGTTATGCTGATGGACGGGATGTAAATTGCCAACAGCCACTCTGGAGAAGTGTATGGTGTTTCCTGAAACATCTAAAATACAAAGCAACAGAGCCTAGGGCACTTCCACTTATGGTCCTATAGCTTAGGGAAATTAAAATCAAAAAGACACAGCCAACCCAAAGTTTGGGACGGCTGTGTTTACAAGAACCTCCTTTACAGTACAAGTTCAATATCGCAGAAAGCAAAAAATGGATAAAGAATTTGTGGTACTTACGTACAATTCAATATCACTCAGCAATGAAATCTATGTCATCAGGCCCGTAGCAGCATAGACTGGATTCAGGTATGATGATTCTCACTGAAATAAGTCACACAGAAAAAGAAACATCATAAGATATCACTAATACACGGAATGTAAACCTGGCTACACAGGAGCTGGATTACAAAACAGAACAGGGTCTCAAATTTAGAAAACCAACTTATGCTTGCTTAAGGGGAAAGGTGAGTTGGGGTGCTACATAAAACCAGAGATTGAAATTAGCACAGATAAATTTCCTTAAGCCAAATATGGAATAGACAAGAGCTACTCCTTGCTCAATGAAATGGACTCAACACCCCATATTAAACGCCTAAGAATGTACCTGACTAGTAAGTATCTTAAAACCTACGGATTGCTATGTCTCCAAAAGAGAATCAAGCGTGTGTACAGGGGCATAAACGCAGCAGTGATAGGATTGGAGAGGTTCGGTGAGCAAATGAAGACCCTTTGAAGTCATATTGCATGGTACCCATTCCACCGGTCTCAACTCTCCAGCTTTAAGGGATTCTTCCTTCAGCTGAAACATGCATGTGGAACCCAGAGTATGATCAACCGTGTGATCGGGAGACGTGTTCAAATATGTCTCAGTTCTCATCCCCTGGTACTCGGGTGCAACATTCCAGATGCTTTACTAACACTCTCCCGACTTGGAGAGTCAGTGCCTTTAACATCCTGTTTGGCCCAGTTTGCAAATTCTGCGGAAGATGAACAGGAATAGGGAGAACCAATGAGAGACTAGCTGGAGGTGTCTGGACGGGCAAATTTAACTCTCATTTCCCACCAGGAAGAGGAATTAAGCAAAGGCTCAGCATGCCGTGCCGGAACCAGATTAGGGCCTGAAGCAATCATGCGGTGTTGCGGCCAGCTCACAAGAAAGCAAGTTGAAGAAATGAGCTCAGGGGCACTGTAATTCACAAACCTGCAGAGTTATAAATGACAGCTATTGTCCAAAAATATACTGAAGGAAGGCTGCCAAGAGGACTTGAAAGCAGGGCAGAATTGCAGGAAACTGATTTCAGGAGGTAGACTGGAATTGCATTTAAAGCATAGGAAAAGAGGGAGAACGTCGACAATGATGCACTAGGCCAAAAAGGGCATATGCGTTTTTTCCTGAATATATTCAGGAAAAAAAGCATACGCACTTTTTGGCCAACCAGGCAAGCTTGCAAAGGAAATCTGCACTACAATGAAGTCTCACTTCCCCCGGGTCAAAAGGGCCATCTGTAAAAAGTGTAAAATCCAGAAAGGCAGGACAGGCCATGGAGAACTGGGAGCCTTGTTATGCTGATGGGCGGGATGTAAATTGCCAACAACCACTTGAGAGAAGTGTATGGTGTTTCCTGAAACATCTAAAAAACAAAGCAACAGAGCCTAGGGCACTTCCACTTATGGTCCTATAGCTTAGGGAAATTAAAATCAAAAAGACACAGCCACCCCAATGTTTGGGATGGCTCTGTTTACAAGAACCTCGTTTACGGTACAAGTTCAATATCGCAGAAAGTGAAAAATGGATAAAGAAATTGTAGTACTTACGTATAATGCAATATCACTCAGCAATGAAATCTATGTCATCAGGCCCATAGCAGCATAATGAGTGGATTCAGGTATGATGATTCTAACTGAAATAAGTCACACAGAAAAAGAAACATCATAAGATATCACTAATACACGGAATGTAAACTTGACTACACAGGAACTGAATTACAAAACAGAACATGTTCTCAAATGTAGAAAAGCAACTTATGCTTGCTGAAGGGGAAAGGTGAGTTGGGGTGCTGCATAAAACCAGAGATTGAAATGAGCACAGATAAGGTTCCTTAAGCCAAATATGTAATAGACAACAGCTACTCCTTGCTCAACGAAATGGACTCAAAACCCCATATTAAACACCTAATAATGTACCTGACAGTAAGTATCTTAAAACCTATGGATTGCTATGTCTCT
Organism: Orcinus orca; assembly: GCF_937001465.1. Classification (NCBI taxonomy): domain Eukaryota; kingdom Metazoa; phylum Chordata; class Mammalia; order Artiodactyla; family Delphinidae; genus Orcinus; species Orcinus orca. Next base: position 694,365 of record NW_026044011.1, read on the forward strand.
GAAAGAGAATCAAGCGTGAGAACAGGGGCATAAACGCAGCAGTGATGGGACTGGAGAGGTTCGGTGAGCAAATGAAGACCCTTTGAAGTCATATTGCATGGTACCCATTCCACGGGTCTCAACTCTCCAGGTTTAAGGGATTCTTCCTTCAGCTAAACATGCATTTGGAACCCAGACTATGATCAACCGTGTGATCGTGACTCATGTTCAAATATGTCTCAGTTCTCATCCCCTGGTACTCGGGTGCAACATTCCACACGCTTTACTAACACTCTCCCGACTTGGAGAGTCAGTGCTTTTAACCTCCTGTTTGGCCCAGTTTGCAAATTCCACGGAAGATGAACAGGAATAGGGAGAACCAATGAGAGACTAGCTGGAGGTGTCTGGACGGGCAAATTTAACTCTCATTTCCCACCAGGAAGAGGAATTAACCAAAGCCTCAGCGTGCCGTGCCGGAACCAGATTAGGGCCTGAAGCAATCCTGCGGTGTTGCGGCCAGCTCACAAGAAAGCGAGCTGAAGAAAGGAGCTCAGGGGCACTGTAATTCACAAACCTGCAGAGTTATAAATGACAGCTATCGTCCAAAAATATACTGAAGTAAGGCTGCCAAGAGGACTTGAAAGCGGGGCAGAATTGCAGGAAACCGATTTCAGGAGTTAGACTGGAATTGCATTTAAAGCATAGGAAAAGAGGCAGAACGTCGACAATGATACACTTGGCCAAAGTGTGCGTATGCGTTTTTTCCTGAATATATTCAGGAAAAACGCATACGCCCTTTTTGGCCAACCAAGAAAGCTTGCAAAGGAAATCTGCACTACAATGAAGTCTCACTTCCCCCGGGTCAAAAGGGCCATCTGTAAAAAGTGTAAAATCCAGAAAGGCAGGACAGGCCATGGAGAACTGGGAGCCTTGTTATGCTGATGGGCGGGATGTAAATTGCCAACAGCCACTCGGGAGAAGTGTATGGTGTTTCCTGAAACATCTAAAAAACAAAGCAACAGAGCCTAGGGCACTTCCACTTATGGTCCTATAGCTTAGGGAAATTAAAATAAAAAAGACACAGCCAGCCCAAAGTTTGGGACGGCTCTGTTTACAAAAACCTCGTTTACGGTACATGTTCAATATCGCAGAAAGTGAAAAATGGATAAAGAATTTGTGGTTCTTACGTACAATGCAATATCACTCAGCAATGAAATCTATGTCATCTGGCCCATAGCAGCATAATGAGTGGATTCAGGTATGATGATTCTAACTGAAATAAGTCACACAGAAAAAGAAACATCATAAGATATCACTAATACACGGAATGTAAACTTGGCTACACAGGAACTGGATTACAAAACAGAAGAGGGTCTCAAATTTAGAAAACCAACTTATGCTTGTTTAAGGGGAAAGGTGAGTTGGGGTGCTGCATAAAACCACAGATTGAAATGAGCACAGATAAAGTTCCTTAAGCCAAATATGGAATAGACAAGAGCTACTCCTTGCTCAACGAAATGGACTCAAAACCCCATATTAAACGCCTAAGAATGTACCTGACTAGTAAGTATCTTAAAACCTATGGATTGCTATGTCTCTGAAAGAGAATCAAGCGTGAGTACCGGGGCATAAACGCAGCAGTGATAGGATTGGAGAGGTTCGGTGAGCAAATGAAGACCCTTTGAAGTCATATTGCATGGTACCCATTCCACGGGTCTAAACTCTCCAGCTTTAAGGGATTCTTCCTTCAGCTAAAACATGCATGTGGAACCCAGAGTATGCTCAACCATGTGATTGGGAGACGTGTTCAAATATATCTCATTTTTGTCCGCTGGTACTCAGGTGGAACATTCCAGACGCTTTACTAACACTCTCCCAACTTGGAGAGTCAGTGCCTTTAACCTCCTGTTTGGCCCAGTTTGCAATTTCTGCGGAAGATGAACAGGGATAGGGAAGACCAATGAGAGACTAGCTGGAGGTGTCTGGACGGGCAAATTTAACTCTCATTTCCCACCAGGAAGAGGAATTAAGCAAAGGCTCAGCGTGCCGTGCCAGAACCAGATTAGGACCTGAAGCAATCCTGCGGTGTTGCGGCCAGCTCACAAGAAAGCAAGTTGAAGAAAGGAGCTCAGGGGCACTGTAATTCACAAACCTGCAGAGTTATAAATGACAGCTATCGTCCAAAAATATACTGAAGTAAGGCTGCCAAGAGGACTTGAAAGCTGGGCAGAATTGCAGGAAACCGACTTCAGGAGGTAGACTGGAATTGCATTTAAAGCATAGGAAAAGAGGCAGAATGTCGACAATGATGCACTTGGCCAAAAAGGGCGTATGCGTTTTTTCCTGAATATATTCACGAAAAAACGCATACGCCCTTTTTGGCCAACCAAGCAAGCTTGCAAAGGAAATCTGCACTACAATGAAGTCTCACTTCCCCCCGGTCAAAAGGGCCATCTGAAAAAAGTGTAAAATCCAGAAAGGCAGGACAGGCCATGGAGAACTGGGAGCCTTGTTATGCTGATGGGCGGGATGTAAATTGCCAACAGCCACTCGGGAGAAGTGTATGGTGTTTCCTGAAACATCTAAAAAACAAAGCAACAGAGCCTAGGGCACTTCCACTTATGGTCCTATAGCTTAGGGAAATTAAAATCAAAAAGACACAGCCACCCCAAAGTTTGGGACGGCTCTGTTTACAAGAACCTCGTTTACGGTACAAGTTCAATATCGCAGAAAGTGAAAAATTGATAAAGAAGTTGTGGTACTTACGTACAATGCAATATCACTCAGCAATGAAATCTATGTCATCAGGCCCGTAGCAGCATAGAGTGGATTCAGGTATGATGATTCTAACTGAAATAAGTCACACAGAAAAAGAAACATCATAAGATATCACTAATACATGGAATGTAAACTTGGCTACACAGGAACTGGATTACAAAACAGAACAGGGTCTCAAATTTAGAAAACCAACTTATGCTTGCTTAAGGGGAAAGGTGAGTTGGGGTGCTGCATAAAACCAGAGATTGAAATGAGCACAGATAAAGTTCCTTAAGCCAAATATGGAATAGACAAGAGCTACTCCTTGCTCAACGAAATGGACTCAAAACCCCATATTAAACGCCTAATAATGTACCTGACTAGTAAGTATCTTAAAACCTATGGATTGCTATGTCTCTGAAAGAGAATCAAGCGTGAGTACAGGGGCACAAACGCAGCAGTGATAGGATTGGAGAGGTTCGGTGAGCAAATGAAGACCCTTTGAAGTCATATTGCATGGTACCCATTCCACGGGTCTCAACTCTCCAGGTTTAAGGGATTCTTCCTTCAGCTAAACATTCATGTGAAACCCAGAGTATGATCAACCATGTGATCGTCAGCCATGTTCAAATATGTCTCAGTTCTCCTCCCCTGGTACTCGGTTGCAACATTCTAGACGCTTTTCTAACACTCTCCCGACTTGGAGAGTCAGTGCCTTTAACCTCCTGTTTGGCCCAGTTTGCAAATTCCGCGGAAGATGAACAGGAATAGGGAGAACCAATGAGAGACTAGCTGGAGGTGTCTGGACGGGCAAATTTAACTCTCATTTCCCACCAGGAAGAGGAATTAAGCAAAGGCTCAGCGTGCCGTGCCGGAACCAGATTAGGGCCTGAAGCAATAGTGCGGTGTTGCGGCCTGCTCACAAGAAAGCGAGTTGAAGAAAGTAGCTCAGGGGCACTGTAATTCACAATCCTGCAGAGTTATAAATGACAGCTATCGTCCAAAAATATACTGAAGTAAGCCTGCCAAGAGGACTTGAATGTGAGGCAGAATTGCAGGAAACCAATTTCAAGAGGTAGACTGGAATTGCATTTCAAGCATAGGAAAAGAGGCAGAACGTCGACAATGATGCACTTGACCAAAAAGGGCGTATGCGTTTTTTCCTGAATATATTCAGGACAAAACGCATACGCCCTTTTTGGCCAACCAAGCAAGCTTGCAAAGGAAATCTGCACTACAATGAAGTCTCACTTCCCCCCGGTCAAAAGGGCCATCTGAAAAAAGTGTAAAATCCAGAAAGGCAGGACAGGCCATGGAGAACTGGGAGCCTTGTTATGCTGATGGGCGGGATGTAAATTGCCAACAGCCACTCGGGAGAAGTGTATGGTGTTTCCTGAAACATCTAAAAAACAAAGCAACAGAGCCTAGGGCACTTCTACTTATGGTCCTATAGCTTAGGGAAATTAAAATCAAACAGACACAGCCACCCCAAAGTTTGGGATGGGTCTGTTTACAAGAAACTCATTTACGGTACAAGTTCAATATCACAGAAAGTAAAAAATGGATAAAGCAGTTGTGGTACTTACGTACAATGCAATATCACTCAGCAATGAAATCTATGTCATCAGGCCCGTAGCAGCATAATGAGTGGATTCAGGTATGATGATTCTAACTGAAATAAGTCACACAGAAAAAGAAACATAAGATATCCCTAATACATGGATTGTAACCTTGGCTACACAGGAACTGGATTACAAAACAGAACAGGGTCTCAAATATAGAAAACCAACTTATGCTTGCTTAAGGGGAAAGGTGAGTTGTGATGCTGCATAAAACCAGAGATTGAAATGAGCACAGATAAAGTTCCTTAAGCCAAACATGTAATAGACAAGAGCTACTCCTTGCTCAACGAAATGGACTCAACACCCCATATTAAACGCCTAAGAATGTACCTGACTAATAAGTACCTTAAAACCTATGGATTGCTATGTCTCCGAAAGAGAATCAAGCAAGTGTACAGGGGCATAAACGTAGCAGTGATAGGATTGGAGAGGTTCGGTGAGCAAATGAAGACCATCTGAAATCATTTTGCATGGTACCCATTCCACGGGTCTCAACTCTCCAGGTTTAAGGGATTCTTCCTTCAGCTAAAGCATGCATGTGGAACCCAGAGTATGATCAACCATGTGATCGGGAGACGTGTTCCAATATGTCTCAGTTTTCGTCCCCTGGTACTCGGGTGCAACATTCCAGACGCTTTACTAACACTCTCCCGACTTGGAGAGTCAGTGCCTTTAACCTCCTGTTTGGCCCAGTTTGCAATTTCTGCGGAAGATGAACAGGAATAGGGAGAACCAATGAGAGACTAGCTGGAGGTGTCTGGACGGGCAAATTTAACTCTCATTTCCCACCAGGAAGAGGAATTAACCAAAGGCTCAGCGTGCCGTGCCAGAACCAGATTAGGGCCTGAAGCAATCCTGCGGTGTTGCGGCCAGCACACAAGAAAAGTGAGTTGAAGAAAGGAGCTCAGGGGCACTGTAATTCACAAACCTGCAGAGTTATAAATGACAGCTATCGTCCAAAAGTATACTGAAGTAAGGCTGCCAAGAGGACTTGAAAGCGGGGCAGAATTGCAGGAAACCGATTTCAGGAGGTAGACTGGAATTGCCTTTAAAGCATAGGAAAAGAGGCAGAACGTCAACAATGATGCACTTGCCCAAAAAGGGCGTATGCGTTTTTTCCTGAATATATTCAGGAAAAAACGCATACGCCCTTTTTGGCCAACCAAGGAAGCTTGCAAAGGAAATCTGCACTACAATGAAGTCTCACTTCCCCCCGGTCAAAAGGGCCATCTGAAAAAAGTGTAAAATCCAGAAAGGCAGGACAGGCCATGGAGAACTGGGAGCCTTGTTATGCTGATGGGCGGGATATAAATTGCCAACAGCCACTCGGAAGAAGTGTATGGTGCTTCCTGAAACATCTAAAAAACAGAGGAACAGAGCCTAGGGCACTTCCACTTATGGTCCTATAGATTAGGGAAATTAAAATCAAAAAGACACAGCCACCCCAAAATTTGGGACGGCTCTGTTTACAGGAACCTCTTCTGCAGCACAAGTTAAATATGCCAGAGAGCAAATAATGGATAAAGAAGTTGCGGTACTTACGTACAACAGAATACCTCTCAGCAATGAAAAGTATGTCACCAGGCCCGTACCAGCATAATGAGTGGATTGAGGCATGATGATTCTAAGTGAAAAAAGTCACACAGAAAAAGAAACATCATAAGGTACCACTAATACTTGGAATGAGAACTTGGCTACACATGAACTGAATTACAAAACAGAACAGGCTCTCATGTTTAGAAAACCAACTTATGCTTGCTTAAGGGGAAAGGTGAGTTGGGGTGCTGCATAAAACCAGAGTTTGAAATTAGCACAGATACCGTTCCATAAGCTAAATATGTAATAGACAAGACCTACCCCTTGCTCAAGGAAATGGACTCAACAATGAGGTATCACCTCACACCTGGTAGAATGGGCATCATCAGACAATCTACAAACAAAAAATGCTGGAAAGGGTGTGGAGAAAAGGAACCCTCTTCCACTACTGTTGGGAATATAAATTGATACAGTCACTATGGAGAACAATATGGAGTTTCTTAAGAAACTAACAGTAGAATTACCATATGATACAGCAATCCCAGTTCTGGACATATACCCAGACAAAACCATAAATCAAAAAGAGACATTCACCGCAATGTTCATTGCCTCACTCTTTACAATATCGAGGTAATGGAAGCAACCTAAATGCCCACAGACAGACAAATGCATAAAGTTGTGGTACATATATAAAATGGAATATTACTAAGCCATGAAAAGGAATGAAATTGGGTCATTTGTAGAGACGTCGATGGATCTAGAGAGTGTCATACAGAGTGAAGTAAGTCAGAAAGAGAAAAACAAATCTTGTATATTCATGCATATATGTGGAACCTAGAAAAACTGTACAGGTTAACCATTTTGCAAGGCATAAATAGAGCAACAGATGTAGACAACAAACGTGTAGACAACAAGGGGGAAAGCTGTTGGGGGGGTTGGTGGTGGGCGGAGTTGAGAGACTGGGATTGGCATGTATACATTTATATGTATACAATAGATAACCAATAAGAACCTGCTGTATAAAAATATAAAATAAAATTCAAAATTAAAAAGAAATAAAATTTTAAAAAAACAGAAAAAACAATTATTCCCTTCATATACATGTATTTATATGAATAAATTATTTCCATGCTTATATCTGTAAATACAAAAAAGAGGAATAAAATCTACCTTGAACCAAAAACGAAAAAGAGAAAAAAAACACAGAACCCACCAGTTCCACAGAGGAAAACCGTATCAGGGCACTTGCTCCAGTTGTAAACAATTCTGAAGTTGGTCAGTGGTGGGGAATCGTCTCCCATTCAGCCAGCAGCCCCCACGCAACAAGCGTCCTCATTGCAAAGCTGGGGCACCGTGCCGAGGCATCTGTGAGTAAACGTGAGCTGAGCCCCAGGCCAGTTGCTGCTGAACTATTCCTACCCGTCCCAGGTTAAACACCTGAATATATACAAGGAATTGAAAGCCTAGAGGAAGGGCCATAGAGCCACACGAGTGACAGCATGCCGGCCGACTTGGTGCCTGCAGGCCAGCCAGGATGGTCCTGGCCCTGGGTGCTCTTCTGGAAGATTTCCATTTCCCTGCCTGAGATACCCGTCCTGTCCCTGCCCCCACTGCTTTTTTCCTTCCTCACCTCTGCCCAGGGAGAAATTCCAGCAGCAGGTATAGGTGACACATCCTCTTCTTTAGCAGGTGGCAGCCTGGCAACTGCTGCAGAAAGTCCAGCAGAGCCCCACTCACACTGGGCCACCCACAAAGCCGTGGCCTCTCACTCCCTCCCACCAGCCCAGCCCCGAGACTGCTGACAGGGCAGAGAAAATGGCGTCAGGCACGGCTGCATGGCCTCTTGCTGCCTGGAGTGGTATTTATATTGATCTCAACCCAGGCACACCTGGGGAGGGCTGGCCGGCACGGTAAGGCTGCCCAGGTCAGCCAATCATCACCCCTCAGGGGCTCACAGTTGCAGAAAATGGAACTTGCTGAACCGGCCAGGTCCAAGGAACAGGTGTGGGCTCCTGAGAGTCAGGATAGACAAGGGGCTGCAGCTTTGGCTTGTTTTCTAATCATTTTATCTGGCCCATGAGTGGGAGACAACTTCAAGAAAACCCTCTCCTAATGAGAGGAACCCAGGAGTCAGGGAGAGGAGGGGTGGGTGGTGGTTGGAGACAGAGGCCTGGTGCCCCGGGTGCAGTGGAAGTCTCTGGAAGACCAGGTGGATGGAGGCCGCACAGAGTGATGCCCAGGGTCACAGACCTGTCGCAGCTGCTGTTTGTTAGTTCAAGTCCTGCTCTGAGGTGCTCTGTGTCAGCTCTGAGTGACAGGTGACCTAGGGGTGCTCTGCAATGAGGGCTATGTGCACGGTTCCTGTGTGCCCAGCCCTGCCACGGTACCTGCAAGGGTAGCTCTGTATCCTGGGAGGGGCCTGACCACGAGAGCCCCGTGGGCTGGGGTGGGGGTGGGTTACCTGCCCAGGTGAGCTCCATATTCTGGGATTGGTCTGACCACGAGAGCCCCATGGGCTGCTGGGGACCTGGTAAAGGATGTCAGGACAGTCAGTGAAGCCACCGAGGATATACCTCCAGCTGCTCCTAATTCCTACACCCTGCTGGTCATTCTACCAACCACCAGGACATGGTATTCTGTATTAGTCTTCAATGATGCCTTCTTTTGTATTCCATTAGTCCCAGAGTCACAAGAAATTTTGGCTTGTGAGTGGCAGGACTCAACATACAACTAAAACAATACTTCCGGGCCGTCTTGCCCCAAGGGTGCAAAAATTCCCACACCATCTTTGGGGAAAGCTTAGCTAAAGACCTAAAAGTTCTACCTCTGGAAAAGGAAACCCTCCTTCAGTACGCAGATGACATTCTGATCGCCAGCCCTACTAAGGAGGCCTCTGAACTACCAAGCCAATAAAGGATAGAAGTTGTCCAAGAAAAAGCTCAAATATCACAGACTGCGGTGACCTGCCTGGGCTTCGTTCTCACAGAAGGTCGGAGAAGCCCATCCCAGGAAAGGGAAGAAACCATTTTCAGCCTTACCCCTTTCTAAAACTAGAAGACAGCTTAGGTGTTCCTGGGGAGGCCAGGGTTTGCTGCTTCTGGATCCCTAACTACAGTCTACTAGCTGGGCCTCTATATGAAACACTGAAAGGAAAAGATGATGATCCTTTTGAATAGAATCCAGAAGTGGCCTTTCAAGAATGGAAAGAGCAGTCAATTCAGACCCTTGCCCTGGAACTCCCTAATTTAGCTAAACCCTTTGACCTTTCCATTTCCGGTGAAAGGTGAATCACCATTGGAGAATTAGTGCAAAAACTGGGACCACTTGAAATGGAACAATGCAAGAATGCCATCCAGGTAGGATAAACTACGGGCACCAAGGGGCTTGGCCCACTGCCACATCTGGCCAAGATACTGGCGGTATCTAAAAACCTGGAAATCAGCAGCCCAAAAGGCCACCTCCCTCCTAAGGGAAAAGGACCCCACGTGGTGATCCTAACCACCAACCATGCCCTGAAGTTGCAGGGTTCGCTCTGTGGGCACACCAACCTCGAGTGAGGAGGCCCTCCAACTCCAACATCCAGAGAGATAACCGGGGGCAACAGGGCACCATGACGACTCATGTGAACATCACTTGACCTGGAGTTTCTCTCATAAAACAACAAGAGTGTGTCCCAAAAGAGTAGACTACTGCTTGCAGGACTTACTGCACCCAGAGGGGAGCTAATAATCTTGGCGGCGGAACGGTATATCACACTGTCACCATAGAAAAGCCTACAGACACCGTGATGATGGTGGCCAATGAGACTGGCTGGACTCCTGTTTACTTCAAAAGGCTGTTGACTCAGTGGCCATCATGGTCCTTGATCACCACTGACCCTGGACTGTCTGGGAGTTGAGCGGGCAGGGCTCTGACACCTGGTGCTGTTTGTACGTTAATTCAGGGGCCTAATTGAAGAAAGCGCAGACTACTGGTCAGAGCATCTAGGCTGGCAGAAACGGTCAGCCTAAGGTGGCCGAACAAATGTGGGGCGGGGTGAAACCGGCCCCCACAGCGTCTCTGCACATCTCTTTCCTGGACCCTTAAAGGTCATTAGAATCTATAACACTTCCAATGCTGGTGCTCAGGTGGACGAGCAGGGAGGCAGGGGGCCTGGGGACAATCAACGTCACCTGGAGGCTGCTGGGGAGAAGCTCGGACCCTCGCCCCCGGGTATAAGGGCTCCCAACTCAGCACTCAGCAGTTACAGAAGAAGGGTCTGCACCCTCAGCACTCCAAGAATGAGGAACGGGACAAAAGGCAGAGGAGGGGTTTGTCCCCAGCAAAGCCCATTAAAAATCCCTGGGAGATAAAAATAGAATCTGGGCAATAAAGTCAAGTCTAACCGTTTTTATCCTTTGTGCTTTGTCTAATTTCATGTGCTCCTAGGGTCCCGCATGCAGAGGTTCCACACCCGGCACTTCAGACCAGATTTCCTAGTGCAGAATGGCTGGGACGACACCTCAGCTCCTGGGGCCCAGTGCAGACTCCGCGATACAGAGCCTGAGCTGCAGCCAACCCGGCCCTTGAGAGCTCCGCCCCCTCCCTCCCACTGACTCTGACAGGATCTCTACACAGCAGCCCATCCCACAGCCCACGGGGTAGTGCATGCTCTCACCTCTCCATTCTCTGATCAAAATATAAAGTTTCCTTTGCTTGTGAACCAAACTCAGTCTCGATCTGTTGGCCCCAATGACACTGGGCAGGGGGACACTTGTTGGGGTCCACTCTGGAGGATCAGTAACAGAAATTGAGACTATTGTAACCTCAATGAACAGATGTGTGAGCCAAACTGTAGTTAACATAGAACAGTGTATAAGGCTCGGGTAAAATAAGATGTTTCTAACACTTCCATTTGATATTTCCATCACTTTATTATAAGCAAGTTCAGTGAAAAGGTTTGTCTTATTTGTCAGGTCAATATTAGAGAAACGAAGTGATTTCTTTCCAAGGATGTACATCTAATAATCTTGTTTAAAGCTTCAATTTTGTTTTAAATGCTTTTCCATTGAAAATGATACCTCTCTTTCAGCTCCCCCATTTCTGAGAAGTATAAAATCTTATAATTTATTATTACCAAAGGGGAAAGGTGGGAGGAGGGATAAATTAACAGTTTGGGATTAACACATACACACTGCTATGTATAAAATAGATCATCAACAAGGAACTACTGTATAGCACAGGGAACTACACTCAACATTTTGCAATAAGCTATAAGGGGAAATAATCTGAAAAAGAATAGATATTTTTATTGTCATTGTCATCTATCAATGACAGTTAAAGTGTAACCTAAGGGAAGCTGGTGGTGAGTGCTTCTGACCCTGAAGACTTCAATCATCTAAAGTTTGGACTCTGCCTACTTCCCAAGGCCCTTAATGAACATATATGTAGCCGTAGCTTAAAAAATTCCCCAGTTTGGGTTTCGGGCAGACACTGATTTTGAAAAAGCCCTGGTGTTCTCCTTACATGAATGGGACTCTTCCTACTGCTAAAACATGTCTGTCACACCCAGAGGATGGTATACCGTCTGATCGGGAAGAGTTTGGAAAAGGCATCTCATCTCCTCATCTCCTGGTGCTCGGGTTCACCCCTCCAGCGTCTTTACTAACAGTCTCCCCACTTGGAGATGTCAGCACTGTCAACATCCTGTTGCGTACAGTTTGGAATTTGTCCAGAGGATGAAGCGGAAGGATGAGGAACAATGAGAGACAAGTCCTAGGTGTTCAGACAGGCACATGTCACTCTAATTTCCAATCAGGAAGACGAATTGACCAAAGGCTAGGGTTGCCCATGGAAACAGTATAGGGCTTGAGGAAATCCCGCTGCTTTGTGGCCAGTTCCCATAAACACAAGTTGCACAATGGAACTCAGGGGCAGTAAAATTCACGAAACTGCAGAGTTGAAAATATCCATCACTGAAAAATGTCTTGAGGAAAGTCAGAGAAAAGGACTTGTAAGCAAGGGAGAATGGCAGGAAAGGGATCTGAGGAGGTAGAAAGGACTCGCCATTAAGCACGAGAAAAGGAGCTGAACATTGCCAACATTGCAGTTGGCCAAAAAGGGTGTATGCGTTTTTTTCTGTATATATTCAAGAAAAGGGCATACACTTTTTTAGCCAACCAAACAGGTGGGCACTGGAAGTCAATACTACAAAAGATATCACTTCGCATCAGTCAGAAGAGCCATCCTCATAAAGCGTAAACAACAGAAATGCAGGACAGGGCAAGGAGAAGAGGGAGCCCTGTGAGACTTATAGTGGAAATGTATATTGCCAACGACCATTCTGGATGAACGGGAAGAGGGGGAACCAATGAGAGAATAGTTGTAGGGGTTTGGACGGGCACATATCACTCTAATTTCCCATTAAGAATAAGAATTGAAAAAAGGCTCAGCCCGCCTCAGCGGAGCCAAAATAGTGCCTGAAGCAATCCTGCGGGTTTGAGGCCAGCTCACAAAAGAGCAACTTAAAAAATGGAGCTCAGGGTCACTGCAATTCACAAACCTGCAGAGTTATAAATGAAAACTAACGTCCAAAAATATGTGGAGGTAAGGCAAAGAAGAGGATCTGAATGCAAGACAGAATTGCAAGAAACAGATTTCAAGAGATAGATTGGACTCATCTTTAAAGCACATGAAAAGCGACAGAATTTCGACAATGATGCAGTTGGCCCAAAAGGGCGTATGCGTGTTTTCCTGATTATATCCAGGAAAAAATGCATACGCACTTTATGGGCAACGAAGCAAGCAAGCAATGCAAATGTGCAAAACAAAGAAGTCTCATTTCCCACTGGTCAAAAGGGCCATCCTAAAAAATTGTAAAAACCAGAAATGCAGGACAGGCCATGGAGAACAGGGAGCCTTTATACGCTGATGGGCAGTGTGTGAACTGCCAAGAGCCACTCTGGAGAAGTGTATGGTGGTTCCCAAATCATCTAAAAAACAGAGGTACAGAGCATAGGACACTTCCAATCATGGGAGTATATCTAGGGAAGTCTAAAAATCAACAAGACACAAGCACACCACAGTTTAGGGCTACTCTGTTTACAAGAACCTCAACTTCAGTACACCTTAAATATCCCAGGAAAGAGAACAATGGATAAAGAAGATGTGGTACTTATGTACAATGGAATATCTCTTCACCATGAAATCAAGGTAATAAGGCTAGTAGAAGGATAAAGAGTGGATTTAGGTCCGATAATACTACTTGAAATAAGTCAAACAGAAAAAGAAACATATCAAAAGATATCACTTATAGAGGGAGGGTAAATATGGCTGCACAAGAAATGAATTACAGAACAGAACAGTGTCTCACATGTAGAAAACACACTTATGTCAGCTTAAGGGGAAAGGAGAGGTGGGGTGATGCATTAAACCAGAGTTTGAAATTAGCACAGATACCGTTCAATAAACCAAATAGATATTAGACAAGATCTACACCTTGCTCAATGAACTGGCCTCAACACACCCTATACACCGCAGAGAAATATATCTGAGTAATAAGAATCTTAAAACCCATGTATTGATATATCTCCATAAGGGAATCAAGTGTGTGCAGAGCGGCACAAACACAGCAGTGAAAATGAGCTAAACCCCATTATAGAAATAAATTTTAAAAACAAAACGCAGAAACAATGAAAGAGAGAAAAATTCTTACAAAATTTGCTCAGGGGCTGTGATGCAACCTGGATTGACCACATATAAACCCACAGCTGGATAAGACATAAGGCTGCACACTTGGGGCTGAGAGGATTGGTGAGCTTTGGTGAGCAACTGCCAAAAGTTTAATGCAATACTTCATGCTACTCATTCCAAGGGTCCCAAAACTCCAGGTTGAAGGGAATCTTCCTACAGCTAAACCATGCTTGGGAAACCCAGCGACTGGTATACCATATGATCGGGAAAGGTTTCTAAAACGCACCTCATTTTTCCTCTCCTGGGACTCCGGATCGACATTCCAGCCACTTTACTAACAATATCCCCACATGGAGAGTCAATGCCTTTAAGTTCTGGTATCGCACAGTCTGCAGTTAGTGCGGAGGATGAATGGGAATAGGGGGAACCAGTGAGAAACTAGCTGTAGCAGTTTCAATGGGCACATGTCACTCTAATTTCACATCAGTAAGAAGAATAAACCAAAGGCACAGCAAGGTGCCCCAGAAGAAGAATAGGGCCTGAAGGAATCCTGTGGTTATGAGGCAAGATCACAAAAATAAGAGCTGAAAAATGGAGCTAAGGGCCACTGCAATTCAAAAACCTGCAGAGTTATAAAGGCCAACTATTTTCAAAAAATATATTGAGGTAAGGCTATGAAGAGGCATTGGAGGCAAGGCAGAATTGCAGGAAACCGATTTCAGGAGGTAGACTGGAATTGCATTTAAAGCATAGGAAAAGAGGCAGAACGTCCACAATGATGCACTTGGCCAAAAAGGGCGTATGCGTTTTTTCCTGAATATATTCAGGAAAAAACGCATACGCCCTTTTTGGCCAACCAAGCAAGCTTGCAAAGGAAATCTGCACTACAATGAAGTCTCACTTCCCCCTGGTCAAAAGGGCCATCTGAAAAAAGTGTAAAATCCAGAAAGGCAGGACAGGCCATGGAGAACTGGGAGCCTTGTTATGCTGATGGGCGGGATGTAAATTGCCAACAGCCACTCGGGAGAAGTGTATGGTGTTTCCTGAAACATCTAAAAAACAAAGCAACAGAGCCTAGGGCACTTCCACTTATGGTACTATAGCTTAGGGAAATTAAAATCAAAAAGACACAGCCACCCCAAAGTTTGGGACGGCTCTGTTTACAAGAACCTCGTTTACAGTACAAGTTCAATATCGCAGAAAGTGAAAAATAGATAAAGAAGTTGTGGTACTTACGTACAATGCAATATCACTCAGCAATGAAATCTATGTCATCAGGCCCGTAGCAGCATAGAGTGGATTCAGGTATGATGATTCTAACTGAAATAAGTCACACAGAAAAAGAAACATCATAAGATATCACTAATACACGGAATGTAAACTTGGCTACACAGGAACTGGATTACAAAACAGAACAGGGTCTCAAATTTAGGAAACAACTTATGCTTGCTTAAGGGGAAACGTGAGTTGGGGTGCTGCATAAAACCAGAGATTGAAATGAGCACAGATAAAGTTCCTTAAGCCAAACATGTAATAGACAAGAGCTACTCCTTGCTCAAAGAAATGGGCTGAACACCCCGTAATAAACAACTAAGAATGTAGCTGACTTGTAAGTATCTTAAAACCTATGGATTGCTATGTCTCCAAAAGAGAATCAAGCGTGTGTACAGGGGCATAAACTCAGCAGTGATAGGATTGGAGAGGTTCGGTGAGCAAATGAAGACCCTTTGAAGTCATATTGCATGGTACCCATTCCACGGGTCTCAACTCTCCAAGTTTAAGGGATTCTTCCTTCAGCTAAACATGCATGTGGAACCCAGACTATGATCAACCGTGTGATCGTGAGTCATGTTCAAATATGTCTCAATTCTCATCCCCTGGTACTCGTGTGCAACATTCCAGATGCTTTACTAACACTCTCCCGACTTGGAGAGTCAGTGCCTTTAACCTCCTGTTTGGCCCAGTTTGCAAATTCCGCGGATGATGAACAGGAATAGGGAAAACCAATGAGAGACTAGCTGGAGATGTCTGGACGGGCAAATTTAACTCTCATTTCCCACCAGGAAGAGGAATTAAGCAAAGGCTCAGCGTGCCGTGCCGGAACCAGATTAGGGCCTGAAGCAATCCTGCGGTGTTGCGGCCAGCTCACAAGAAAGCGAGTTGAAGAAAGGAGCTCAGGGGCACTGTAATTCACAAACCTGCAGAGTTATAAATGACAGCTCTCGTCCAAAAATATACTGAAGTAAGGCTGCCAAGAGGACTTGAAAGCGGGGCAGAATTGCAGGAAACCGATTTCAGGAGGTAGACTGGAATTGCATTTAAAGCATAGGACAAGAGGCAGAACGTCGACAATGATGCACTAGGCCAAAAAGGGCATATGCGTTTTTTCCTGAATATATTCAGGAAAAAAAGCATAAGCACTTTTTGGCCAACCAGGCAAGCTTGCAAAGGAAATCTGCACTACAATGAAGTCTCACTTCCCCCGGGTCAAAAGGGCCAACTGTAAAAAGTGTAAAATCCAGAAAGGCAGGATAGGCTATGGAGAACTGGGAGCCTTGTTATGCTGATGGGTGGGATGTAAATTGCCAACAGCCACTCGGGAGAAGTATATGGTGTTTCCTGAAACATCTAAAAAACAAAGCAACAGAGCCTAGGGCACTTCCACTTATGGTCCTATAGCTTAGGGAAATTAAAATCAAAAAGACACAGCCACACCAAAGTTTGGGACGGCTCTGTTTACAAGAACCTCGTTTACGGTACATGTTCAATATCGCAGAAAGTGAAAAATGGATAAAGAAGTTGTGGTACTTACGTACAATGCAATATCACTCAGCAATGAAATCTATGTCATCAGGCCCGTAGCAGCATAATGAGTGGATTCAGGTATGATGATTCTAACTACAATATGTAACACAGAAAAAGAAACATCTTAAGATATCACCAATACACGGAATGTAAACTTGGCTACACAGGAACTGAATTACAAAACAGAACAGGGTCTCAAATTTAGAAAACCAACTTATGCTTGCTTAAGGGGAAAGGTGAGTTGGGGTGCTGCATAAAACCAGAGATTGAAATGAGCACAGATAAAGTTCCTTAAGCCAAATATGTAATAGACAAGAGCTACTCCTTGCTCAACGAAATGGACTCAACACCCCATATTAAACGCCTAAGAATGTATCTGACTAGTAAGTATCTTAAAACCTATGGATTGCTATGTCTCCGAAAGAGAAACAAGCGTGTGTACAGGGGCATAAACGCAGCAGTGATAAAATTGGAGAATTTTGGTAAGCAAATGAAGACCCTTTGAAGGCATATTGCATGGTACCCATTCCACGGGTCTCAACTCTCAATGTTTAAGGGATTCTTCCTTCAGCTAAAACATGCATGTGGATCCCAGAGTATGATCAACCATGTGATCGGGAGACGTGTTCAAATATGTCTCAGTTCTCGTCCCCTGGTACTCGGGTGCAACATTCCAGACGCTTTACTAACAGTCTGCCGACTTGGAGAGTCAGTGCCTTTAACCTCCTGTTTGGCCCAGTTTCAAATTTCTGCAAAAGATGAACAGGAATAGGGAGAACCGATGAGAGACAAGCTGGAGGTGTCTGGACGGGCAAATTTAACTCTCATTTCCCACCAGAAAGAGGAATTAACCAAAGGCTCAGTGTTCCGTGCTGGAACCAGATTAGGGCCTGAAGCAATCCAGCGGTGTTGCGGCCAGCTCACAAGAAAGCGAGTTGAAGAAAGGAGCTCAGGGGCACTGTAATTCACAAACCTGCAGAGTTATAAATGACAGCTATCCTCCAAAAATATACAGAAGTAAGGATGCCAAGAGGACTAGAAAGCGGGGCAGAATGGCAAGAACCCGATTTCAGGAGGTAGACTGGAATTGCATTTAAGCATAGGAAAAGAGGCAGAACGTAGACAATGATGCACTTGGCCAAAAAGGGCATATGCGTTTTTTCCTGAATATATTCAGGAAAAAACGCATACGCCCTTTTTGGCCAACCAAGCAAGCTTGCAAAGGAAATCTGCACTACAATGAAGTCTCACTTCCCCCCCAGTCAAAAGGGCCATCTGAAAAAAGTGTAAAATCCAGAAAGGCAGGACAGGCCATGGAGAACTGGGAGCCTTGTTATGCTGATGGGCGGGATGTAAATTACCAACAGCCACTCTGGAGAAGTGTATGGTGTTTCCTGAAACATCTAAAAAACAAAGCAACAGAGCCTAGGGCACTTCCACTTATAGTCCTATAGCTTAGGGAAATTAAAATCAAAAAGACACAGCCAACCCAAAGTTTGGGACGGCTGTGTTTACAAGAACCTCCTTTACAGTACAAGTTCAATATCGCAGAAAGCGAAAATTGGATAAAGAAGTTGTGGTACTTACGTACAATTCAATATCACTCAGCAATGAAATCTATGTCATCAGGCCCGTAACAGCATAATGAGTGGATTCAGGTATGATGATTCTAACTGAAATAAGTCACACAGAAAAAGAAACATCATAAGATATCACTAATACACGGAATGTAAACTTGGCTACACAGGAACTGGATTACAAAAGAGAACAGTGTCTCAAATTTAGAAACCCAACTTATGCTTGCTTAAGGGGAAAGGTGAGTTGGGGTGCTGCATAAAACCAGAGATTGAAATGAGCACAGGTAAAGTTCCTTAAGCCAAAAATGTAATAGACAAGAGCTACTCCTTGCTCAACGAAATGGACTCAACACCCCATATTAAACGCCTAAGAATGTACCTGACTAGTAAGTATCTTAAAACCTATGGATTGCTATGTCTCCGAAAGAGAAACAAGCGTGTGTACAGGGGCATAAACGCAGCAGTGATAGGATTGGAGAGGTTCGGTGAGCAAATGAAGACCCTTTGAAGTCATATTGCATGGTACCCATTCCACGGGTCTCAATTCTCCAGGTTTAAGGGATTCTTCCTTCAGCTAAAACATGCATGTGAAACCCAGAGTATGATCAACCGTGTGATCGGAAGACGTGTTCAAATATGTCTCAGTTCTCCTCCCCTGGTACTCGGGTGCAACATTCCACACGCTTTAGTAACACACTCCCGATTTGGAGAGTCAGTGCCTTTAACCTCCTGTTTGGCCCAGTTTGCAATTTCTGCGGAAGATGAACAGGAATAGGGAGAACCAATGAGAGACTAGCTGGAGGTGGCTGGATGGGCAAATTTAACTCTCATTTCCCACCAAGAAGAGGAATTAACCAAAGGCTCAGCATGCCGTGCCGGAACCAGATTAGGGCCTGAAGCAATCCTGCGGTGTTGCGGCCAGCTCACAAGAAAGCGAGTTGAAGAAAGGAGCTCAGGGGCACTGTAATTCACAAACCTGCAGAGTTATAAATTAGAGCTATAGTCCAAAAATATACTGAAGTAAGCCTGCCAAGAAGACTTGAAAGCGGGGCAGAATTGCAGGAAACCGATTTCAGGAGGTAGACTGGAATTGCATTTAAAGCATAGGAAAAGAGGCAGAACTTCGACAATGATGCACTTGGCTAAAAAGGGGGTATGCGTTTTTTCCTGAATATATTCAGGAAAAAACGCATACGCACTTTTTCGCCAACCAAGCAAGCTTGCAAAGGAAATCTGCACTACATTGAAGTCTCACTTCCCTCCTGGTCAAAAGGGCCATCTGAAAAAATTCTAAAATCCAGAAAGGCAGGACAGGCCATGGAGAACTGGGAGCCTTGTTATGCTGATGGGCGGGATGTAAATTGCCAACAGTCACTGGGGAGAAGTGTATGGTGTTTCCTGAAACATCTAAAAAACAAAGCAACAGAGCCTAGGGCACTTCCACTTATTGTCATATAGCTTAGGGAAATTAAAATCAAAAAGACACAGCCACCCCAAAGTTTGGGACGGCTCTGTTTACAAGAACCTCGTTTACGGTACAAGTTCAATATCGCAGAAAGTGAAAAATGGATAAAGAAGCTGTGGTACTTACGTACAATGCAATATCACTCAGCAATGAAATCTATGTCATCATGCCCATAGCAGCATAATGAGTGGATTCAGGTATGATGATTCTAACTGAAATAAGTCACACAGAAAAAGAAACGTCATAAGATATCACTAATACACGGAATGTAAACTTGGCTACACAGGCACTGAATTACAAAACAGAACAGGGTCTCAAATTTAGAAAACCAACTTATGCTTGCTTAACGGGAAAGGTGAGTTGGGGTGCTGCATAAAACCAGAGATTGAAATGAGCACAGATAAAGTTCCTTAAGCCAAATATGTAATAGACAAGAGCTACTCCTTGCTCAATGAAATGGACTCAAAACCCCATGTTAAACAACTTATAATGTACCTGACTTGTAAGTATCTTAAAACCTAAAGATTGCTATGTCTCTGAAAGAGAATCAAGCGTGAGTACAGGGGCATAAACGCAGCAGTGATAGGATTGGAGAGGTTCGGTGAGCAAATGAAGACCCTTTGAAGTCATATTGCATGGTACCCATTCCACGGGTCTCAACTCTCCAGGTTTAAGGGATTCTTTCTTCAGCTAAAACATGCATGTGGAACCCAGAGTATGATCAACCATGTGATCGGGAGACGTGTTCAAATATGTCTCAGTTCTCGTACCCTGGTACTCGGGTGCAACATTCCAAACGCTTTATTAACACTCTCCCGAATTGGAGAGTCAGTGCCTTTAACCTCCTGTTTGGCCCAGTTTGCAATTTCTGCGGAAGATGAACAGGAATAGGGAGAACCAATGAGAGACTAGCTGGAGGTGTCTGGATGGACAAATTTAACTCTCATTTCCCACCAGGAAGAGGAATTAACCAAAGGCTCAGCAGGCCGTGCCGGAACCAGATTAGGGCCTGAAGCAATCCTGCGGTGTTGCGGCCAGCTCACAAGAAAGCGAGTTGAAGATAGGAGCTCAGTGGCACTGTAATTCACAAACCTTCAGAGTTATAAATGAGAGCTATCGTCCAAAAATATACTGAAGTAACGCTGCCAAGAGGACTTGAAAGCGGGGCAGAATTGCAGGAAACCGATTTCAGAAGGTAGACTGGAATTGCATTTAAAGCATAGGAAAAGAGGCAGAACGTCGACAATGATGCACTTGGCCAAAAAGGGCGTATGCGTTTTTTCCTGAATATATTCAGGAAAAAACGCATACGCCCTTTTTGGCCAATCAAGCAAGCTTGCAAAGGAAATCTGCACTACATTGAAGTCTCACTTCCCCCCTGGTCAAAAGGACCATCTGAAAAAAGTGTAAAATCCAGAAAGGCAGGACAGGCAATGGAGAACTGGGAGCCTTGCTATGCTGATGGGAGGGATGTAAATTGCCAACAGCCACTAGGGAGAAGTGTATGGTGTTTCCTGAAACATCTAAAAAACAAAGCAAGAGAGCCTAGGGCACTTCCACTTATGGTCCTATAGCTTAGGGAAATTAAAATCAAAAAGACACAGCCACCCCAAAGTTTGGGACGGCTCTGTTTACAAGAACCTCGTTTATGGTACAAGTTCAATATCACAGAAAGTGAAAAATGGATAAAGAAGTTGTGGTACTTACATACAATGCAATATCACACAGCAATGAAATCTATGTCATCAGGCCTGTAGCAGAAAATGACTGGGTTCTGGTATGATGATTCTAACTGAAATAAGTCACACAGAAAAAGAAACATCATAAGATATCACTAATACACGGAATATAAACTTGGCTACACAGGAACTGGATTACAAAACAAAACAGGGTCTCAAATTTAGAAAACCAACTTATGCTTGCTTAAGGGGAAAGGTGAGTTGGGGTGCTGCATAAAACCAGAGATTGAAATGAGCACAGATAAAGTTCCTTAAGCCAAATATGTAATAGACAAGGGCTACTCCTTGCTCAACGAAATGGACTCAAAACCCCATATTAAACGCCTAATAATGTCCCTAACTAGTAAGTATCTTAAAACCTGTCGATTGCTATGTATCCGAAAGAGAATCAAGCGTGTGTACAGGGGCATAAACGCAGCTGGGATAGGATTGGAGAGGTTCGGTGAGCAAATAAAGAGCCTTTGAAGTCATATTGCATGGTACCCATTCCACGGGTCTCAACTCTCCAGGTTTAAGGGATTCTTCCTTCAGCTAAAACATGCATGTGGAAACCAGGGTATGATTAACCATGTGATCGGGACACGTGTTCAAATATGTCTCAGTTTTCATCCCCTGGTACTCGGGTACAACATTCCAGACGCTTTACTAACACTCTCCCGACTTGGAGAGTCAGTGCCTTTAAACTCCTGTTTGCCCCAGTTTGCAATTTCTGCGGAAGATGAACAGGAATAGGGAGAACCAATGAGAGACTAGCTGGAGGTGTCTGGACGGGCAAATTTAACTCTCATTTCCCACCAGGAAGAGGAATTAACCAAAGGCTCAGCGTGCCGTGCCGGAACCAGATTAGGGCCTGAAGCAATCCTGCGGTGTTGCGGCCAGCTCACAAGAAAGCGAGTTGAAGAAAGGAGCTCAGGGGCACTGTAATTCACAAACCTGCAGAGTTATAAATGACAGCTATCGTCCAAAAATATACTGAAGTAAGGCTGCCAAGAGGACTTGAAAGCGGGGCAGAATTGCAGGAAACCGATTTCAGGAGGTAGACTGGAATTGCATTTACAGCATAGGAAAAGAGGCAGAACGTCCACAATGATGCACTTGGCCAAAAAGGGCGTATGCGTTGTTTCCTGAATATATTCAGGACAAAACACATACGCCCTTGTTGGCCAACCAAGCAAGCTTGCAAAGGAAATCTGCACTACAATGAAGTCTCACTTCCCCCCAGTCAAAAGGGCCATCTGAAAAAAGTGTAAAATCCAGAAAGGCAGGACAGGCCATGGAGAACTGGGAGCCTTGTTATGCTGATGGGTGGGATGTAAATTGCCAACAGCCACTCAGGAGAAGTGTATGGTGTTTCCTGGAACATTTAAAACAAAGCAACAGAGCCTAGGGCACTTCCACTTATAGTCCTGTAGCTTAGGGAAATTAAAATCAAAAAGACACAGCCACCCCAAAGTTTGGGACGGCTCTGTTTACAAGAAACTCTTTTACGGGACAAGTTCAATATCGCAGAAAGTGAAAAATGGATAAAGAAGTTGTGGTACTTACGTACAATGCAATATCACTCAGCAATGAAATCTATGTCATCATGCCCATAGCAGCATAATGAGTGGATTCAGGTATGATGATTCTAACTGAAATAAGTCACAGAGAAAAAGAAACATCATAAGATATCACTAATACACGGAATGTAAACTTGGCTACACAGAACTGGATTACAAAACAGAACAGGGTCTCAAATTTAGAAAACCAACTTATGCTTGCTTAAGGGGAAAGGTGAGTTGGGGTGCTGCAAAAAACCAGAGATTGAAATGAGCACAGATAAAGTTCCTTAAGCGAAATATGTAATAGACAAGAGCTACTCCTTGCTCAACGAAATGGACTCAACACCCCGTATTAAACGCCTAAGAATGTACCTGACTAGTAAGTATCTTAAAACCTATGGATCGCTATGTCTCCGAAACAGAATCAAGCGTGTGTACAGGGGCATAAACGCAGCAGTGATAGGATTGGAGAGGTTCGGTGAGCAAATGAAGACCCTTTGAAGTCATATTGCATGGTACCCATTCCACGGGTCTCAACTCTCCAGGTTTAAGGGATTCTTCCTTCAGCTAAAGCATGCATGTGGAACCCAGAGTATGATCAACCGTGTGATCAGGAGATGTGTTCAAATATGTCTCAGTTTTCGTCCCCTGGTACTCGGGTGCAACATTACAGACGCTTTACTAACACTCTCCCGTCTTGGAGAGTCAGGGCCTTTAACCTCCTGTTTGGCCCAGTTTGCAATTTCTGCGGAAGATGAACAGGAATAGGGAGAACCAATGAGAGACTAGCTGGAGGTGTCTGGACGGGCAAATTTAACTCTCATTTCCCACCAGGAAGTGGAATTAACCAAAGGCTCAGCATGCCGTGCCGGAACCAGATTAGGGCCAGAAGAAATCCTGCGGTGTTGTGGCCAGCTCACAAGAAAGCGAGTTGAAGAAAGGAGCTCAGGGGAACTGTAATTCACAAACCTGCAGAGTTATAAATGACAGCTATCGTCCAAAAATATACTGAAATAAGGCTGCCAAGAGGACTTGAAAGCGGGGCAGAATTGCAGGAAACCGATTTCAGGAGTTAGACTGGAATTGCATTTAAAGCATAGGAAAAGAGGCAGAACGTCGACAATGATGCACTTGGCCAAAAATGGCGTATGCGTTTTTTCCTGAATATATTCAGGAAAAAACGCATACGCACTTTTTGGCCAACCAAGCAAGCTTGCAAAGGAAATCTGCACTACAATGAAGTCTCACTCCCCCCCCCCGGTCAAAAGGGCCATCTGAGAAAAGTGTAAAATCCAGAAAGGCAGGACAGGCCATGGAGAACTGGGAGCCTTGTAAGCTGATGGGCGGGATGTAAATTGCCAACAGCCACTGGTTAGAAGTGTATGGTGTTTCCTGAAACATCTAAAAAACAGAGGAACAGAGCCTAGGGCACTTCCACTTATGGTCCTATAGCTTAGGGAAATTAAAATCAAAAAGACACAGCCACCCCAAAGTTTGGGACGGCTCTGTTTACAAGAACCTCGTTTACGGTACAAGTTCAATATCGCAGAAAGTGAAAAATGGATAAAGAAGTTGTGGTACTTACGTACAATGCAATATCACTCAGCAATGAAATCTATGTCATCAGGCCCGTAGCAGCATAGAGTGGATTCAGGTATGATGATTCTAACTGAAATAAGTCACACAGAAAAAGAAACATCATAAGATATCACTAATACACGGAATGTAAACTTGGCTACACAGGAACTGGATTACAAAACAGAACAGGGTCTCAAATTTAGAAAACAACTTATGCTTGCTTAAGGGGAAAGGTGAGTTGGGGTGCTGCATAAAACCAGAGATTGAAATGAGCACAGATAAAGTTCCTTAAGCCAAACATGTAATAGACAAGAGTTACTCCTTGCTCAAAGAAATGGGCTGAACACCCCATAATAAACGACTAAGAATGTACCTGACTTGTAAGTATGTTAAAACCTATGGATTGCTATGTCTCCAAAAGAGAATCAAGCGTGTGTACAGGGGCATAAACGCAGCAGTGATAGGATTGGAGAGGTTCGGTGATCAAATGAAGACCGTTTGAAGTCATATTGCATGGTACCCATTCCACGGGTCTCAACGCTCCAGGTTTAAGGGATTCTTCCTTCAGCTAAAACATGCTTGTGGAACCCAGAGTATGATCAACCGTGTGATCGGTAGACGTGTTCAAATATGTCTCAGTTTTCAAACCCTGGTTCTCGTGTGCAACATTCCAGACGCTTTACTAACACTCTCCCAACTTGGAGAGTCAGTGCCTTTAACCTCCTGTTTGGCCCAGTTTGCAATTTCTGCGGAAGATGAACAGGAATAGGGAGAACCAATGAGAGACCAGCTGGAGGTGTCTGGACGGGCAAATTTAACTCTCATTTCCCACCAGGAAGAGGAATTAAACAAAGGCTCAGTGTGCCGTGCCGGAACCAGATTAGGGCCTGAAGCAATCCTGCGGTGTTGCGGCCATCTCACAAGAAAGCGAGTTGAAAAAAGGAGCTCAGGGGCACTGTAATTCACAAACATGCAGAGTTATAAATGACAGCTATCGTCCAAAAATATACTGAAGTAAGCCTGCCAAGAGTACTTGAAAGCAGGGCAGAAAAGCAGGAAACCGATTTCAGGAGGTAGATTGGAATTACATTTAAAGCATAGGAAAAGAGGCAGAACGTCGACAATGATACACTTGGCAAAAAAGGGCGTATGCGTTTTTTACTGAATGTATTCAGGAAAAAACGTCTACGCACTTTTTGGCCAACCAAGCAAGCTTGAAAAGGAAATCTGCACTACAATGAAATCTCACTTTCCCCCGGTCAAAAGGGCCATCTGAAAAAAGTGTAAAATCCAGAAAGGCAGGACAGGCCATGGAGAACTGGGAGACTTGTTATGCTGATGGGCCGGATGTAAATTGCCAACAGCCACTGGGGAGAAGTGTATGCTGTTTCCTGAAACATCTAAAAAACAAAGCAACAGAGCATAAGGCACTTCCACTTATGGTCCTATAGCTTAGGGAAATTAAAATCAAAAAGACACAGCCACCCCAAAGTTTGGGATGGCTCTGTTTACAATAACGTCATTTACGGTACAAGTTCAATATCGCATAAAGCGAAAAATGGATAAAGAAGTTGTGGTACTTATGTACAATGCAATATCACACAGCAATGAAATCTATGTCATCAGGCCCGTAGCAGCATAATGAGTGGATTCAGGTATGATGATTCTAACTGAAATAAGTCACACAGAAAAAGAAACATCATAAGATATCACTAATACACGGAATGTAAACTTGGCTACACAGGAACTGGATTACAAAGCAGAACAGGGTCTCAAATTTAGAAAACAACTTATGCTTGCTTAAGGGGAAAGGTGAGTTGGGGTGCTGCATAAAACCAGAGATTGAAATGAGCACAGATAAAGTTCCTTAAGCCAAACATGTAATAGACAAGAGCTACTCCTTGCTCAAAGAAATGGGCTCAACACCCCATAATAAACGACTAAAAATGTAGCTGACTTGTAAGTATCTTAAAACCTATGGATTGCTATGTCTCCGAAAGAGAATCAAGCGTGTGTACAGGGGCTTAAACGCAGCAGTGATAGGATTGGAGATGTTCGGTGAGCAAATGAAGACCCTTTGAAGTCATATTGCATGGTACCCATTCCACGGGTCTCAACTCTCCAGGTTTAAGGGATTCTTCCTTCAGCTAAAACATGCATGTGGAACCCAGGGTATGATCAACCGTGTGATCGGGAGACGTGTTCAAATATGTCTCAGTTTTCAACCCCTGGTACTCGTGTGCAACATTCCAGACGCTTTACTAACACTCTCCCGACGTGGAGAGTCAGTGCCTTTAACCTCCTGTTTGGCCCAGTTTGCAATATCTGCTGAAAATGAACAGGAATAGGGAGAACCAATGAGAGACTAGCTGGCGGTGTCTGGATGGGCAAATTTAACTCTCATTTCCCACCAGGAAGAAGAATTAACCAAAGGATCAGAGTGCCGTGCCGGAACCAGATTAGGGCCTGAAGCAATCCTGCGGTGTTGCGGCCAGTTCACAAGAAAGAGAGTTGAAGAAAGGAGCTCAGGGGCACTGTAACTCACAAACCTGCAGAGTTATAAATGACAGCTATCGTCTAAAAATATACTGAAGTAAGGCTGCCAAGAGGACTTGAAAGCGGGGCAGAATTGCAGGAAAACCGATTTCAGGAGGTAAACTGGAATTGCATTTAAAGCATAGGAAAAGAGGCAGAACGTCGACAATGATGCACTTGGCCAAAAAGGGCATATGCGTTTTTTCCTGAATATATTCAGGAAAAAACGCATACGCCCTTTTTGGCCAACCAAGCAAGCTTGCAAAGGAAATCTGCACTACAATGAAGTCTCACATCCCCCCGGTCAAAAGGGCCATCTGAAAAAAGTGTAAAATCCAGCAAGGCAGGACAGGCCATGGAGAACTGGGAGCCTTGTTATGCTGATGGGCGGGATGTAAATTGCCAACAGCCACTCGGGAGAAGTGTATGGTGTTTCCTGAAACATCTAAAAAACAAAGCAACAGAGCCTAGGGCACTTCCACTTATGGTCCTATAGCTTAGGGAAATTAAAATCAAAAAGACACAGCCACCCCAAAGTTTGGGACGGCTCTGTTTACAAGAACCTCGTTTACGGTACAAGTTCAATATCGCAGAAAGTGAAAAATGGATAAAGAAGTTGTGGTACTTACGTACAATGCAATATCACTCAGCAATGAAATCTATGTCATCAGGCCCGTAGCAGCATAATGAGTGGATTCAGGTATGATGATTCTAACTGAAATAAGTCACACAGAAAAAGAAACATCATAAGATATCACTAATACACGGAATGTAAACTTGGCTACACAGAACTGAATTACAAAACAGAACAGGGTCTCAAATTTAGAAAACCAACTTATGCTTGCTTAAGGGGAAAGGTGAGTTCGGGTGCTGCATAAAACCAGAGATTGAAATGAGCACAGATAACGTACCTTAAGCCATATATGTAATAGACAAGAGCTACTCCTTGCTCAACGAAATGGACTCAAAACCCCATATTAAACCTCTAATAATGTACCTGACAATAAGTATCTTAAAACCTATGGATTGCTATGTCTCCGAAAGAGAATCAAGCGTGAGTACAGCGCCATAAACGCAGCAGTGATAGGATTGGAGAGGTTTGGTGAGCAAATGAAGACCCTTTGAAGTCATATTGCATGGTACCCATTCCACGGGTCTCAACTCTCCAGGTTTAAGGGATTCTTCCTTCAGCTAAACATGCATTTGAAAAACAGACTATGATCAACCGTGTGATCGTGAGTCATGTTCAAATATGTCTCAGTTCTCATCCCCTGGTACTCGGGTGCAACATTCCAGACACTTTACTAACACTCTCCCGACTTGGAGAGTCAGTGCCTTTAACCTCCTGTTTGGCCCAGTTTGCAAATTCCGCGGATGATGAACAGGAATAGGGAGAACCAATGAGAGACTAGCTGGAGGTGTCTGGACGGGCAAATTTAACTCTCATTTCCCACCAGGAAGAGGAATTAAGCAAAGGCTCAGTGTGCCGTGCCGGAACCAGATTAGGGCCTGAAGCAATCCTGCGGTGTTGCGGCCAGCTCACAAGAAAGCAAGTTGAAGAAAGGAGCTCAGGGGCACTGTAATTCACAAACCTGCAGAGTTATAAATGACAGCTATCGTCCAAAATTATACTGAAGTAAGGCTGCCAAGAGGACTTGAAAGCGGGGCAGAATTACAGGAAACCGATTTCAGGAGGTAGACTGGAATTGCATTTAAAGCATAGGAAAAGAGGCAGAACGTCGACAATGATGCACTACGCCAAAAAGGGCATATGCGTTTTTTCCTGAATATATTCAGGAAAAAGTGCATACGCACTTTTTGGCCAACCAGGCAAGCTTGCAAAGGAAATCTGCACTACAATGAAGTCTCACTTCCCCCGGGTCAAAAGGGCCATCTGTAAAAAGTGTAAAATCCAGAAAGGCAGGACAGGCCATGGAGAACTGGGAGCCTTTTTATGCTGATGGGCGGGATGTAAATTTCCAACAGCCACTTGGAAAAATTGTATGGTGTTTCCTGAAACATCTAAAAAACAAAGCAACAGAGCCTAGGGCACTTCCACTTATGGTCCTACAGCTTAGGGAAATTAAAATCAAAAAGACACAGCCACCCCAAAGTTTGGGACGGCTCTGTTTATAAGAACCTCGTTTACAGTACAAGTTCAATATCGCAGAAAGTGAAAAATGGATAAAGAAGTTGTGGTACTTACGTACAATGCAATATCACTCAGCAATGAAATCTATGTCATCAGGCCCGTAGCAGCATAATGAGTGAATTCAGGTATGATGATTCTAACTGAAATAAGTCACACAGAAAAAGAAACATCATAAGATATCACTAATACACGGAATGTAAACTTGGCTACACAGAACTGAATTACAAAACAGAACAGGGTCTCAAATTTAGAAAACCAACTTATGCTTGCTTAAGGGGAAAGGTGAGTTCGGGTGCTGCATAAAACCAGAGATTGAAATGAGCACAGATAAGGTACCTTAAGCCAAATATGTAATAGACAAGAGCTACTCCTTGCTCAACGAAATGGACTCAAAACCCCATATTAAACCTCTAATAATGTACCTGACAATAAGTATCTTAAAACCTATGGATTGCTATGTCTCCGAAAGAGAATCAAGCGTGAGTACAGCGCCATAAACGCAGCAGTGATAGGATTGGAGAGGTTCGGTTAGCAAATGAAGACCCTTTGAAGTCATATTGCATGGTACCCATTCCACGGGTCTCAACTCTCCAGGTTTAAGGGATTCTTCCTTCAGCTAAACATGCATTTGGAACCCAGACTATGATCAACCGTGTGATCGTGAGTCATGTTCAAATATGTCTCAGTTCTCATCCCCTGGTACTAGGGTGCAACATTCCAGACACTTTAATAACACTCTCCCGACTTGGAGAGTCAGTGCCTTTAACCTCCTGTTTGGCCCAGTTTGCAAATTCCGCGGATGATGAACAGGAATAGGGAGAACCAATGAGAGACTAGCTGGAGGTGTCTGCACGAGCAAATTTAACTCTCATTTCCCACCAGGAAGAGGAATTAAGCAAAGGCTCAGCGTGCCGTGCCGGAACCAGATTAGGGCCTGAAGCAATCCTGCGGTGTTGCGGCCAGCTCACAAGAAAGCGAGTTGAAGAAAGGAGCTCAGGGGCACTGTAATTCACAAACCTGCAGAGTTATAAAGGACAGCTATCGTCCAAAAATTTACTGAAGTAAGGCTGCCAAGAGGACTTGAAAGCGGGGCAGAATTGCAGGAAACCGATTTCAGGAGGTAGACTGGAATTGCATTTAAAGCATAGGAATAGAGGCAGAACGTCGACAATGATGCACTAGGCCAAAAAGGGTATATGCGTTTTTTCCTGAATATATTCAGGAAAAAAAGCATACGCACTTTTTGGCCAACCAGGCAAGCTTGGAAAGGAAATCTGCACTACAATGAAGTCTCACTTCCCCCGGGTCAAAAGGGCCATCTGTAAAAAGTGTAAAATCCAGAAAGGCAGGACAGGCCATGGAGAACTGGGAGCCTTGTTATGCTGATGGGCGGGATGTAAACTGCCAACAGCCACTCGGGAGAAGTGTATGGTGTTTCCTGAAACATCTAAAAAACAAAGCAACAGAGCCTAGGGCACTTCCACTTATGGCCCTATAGCTTAGGGAAATTAAAATCAAAAAGACACAGCCACCCCAACGTTTGGGACGGCTCTGTTTACAAGAAACTCGTTTACGGTACAAGTTCAATATCACAGAAAGTGAAAAATGGATAAAAAAGTTGTGGTACTTACGTAGAATGCAACATCACTCAGCAATGAAACCTACGTCATCAGGCCCGTAGCAGCATAATGAGTGGATTCAGGTATGATGATTCTAACTGAAATAAGTCACACAGAAAAAGAAATATCATAAGATATCACTAATACACGGAATGTAAACTTGGCTACACAGGAACTGAATTACAAAACAGAACAGGGTCTCCAATTTAGAAAACCAACTTATGCTTGCTTAAGGGGAAAGGTGAGTTGGGGTGCTGCATAAAACCAGAGATTGAAATGAGCACAGATAAAGTTCCTTAAGCCAAATATGTAATAGACAAGAGCTACTCCTTGCTCAACGAAATGGACTCAACACCCCATATTAAACGCCTAAGAATGTACCTGACTACTAATTATCTTAAAACCTATGGATTGCTATGTCTCCGAAAGAGAATCAAGCATGTGTACAGGGGCATAAACGCAGCAGTGATAGGATTGGAGAGGTTCCGTGAGCAAACAAAGACCCTTTGAAGTCATATTGCATGGTACCCATTCCACGGGTCTCAACTCTCCAGGTTTAAGGGATTCTTCCTTCAGCTAAATCATGCATGTGGAACCCAGAGTTTGATCAACCGTGTAATCAGGAGACGTGTTACAATATGTCTCAGTTCTATTCTCCTGGTACTCGGGTGCAACATTACAGACGCTTAACTGACACTCTCCCGACTTGGAGAGTCAGTGCCTTTAACCTCCTGTTTGGCCCAGTTTGCAATTTCTGCGGAAGATGAACAGGAATAGGGAGAACCAATGAGAGACTAGCTGGAGGTGTCTGGACGGGCAAATTTAACTCTCATTTCCCACCAGGAAGAGGAATTAACCAAAGGCTCAGCATGCCGTGCCGGAAGCAGATTAGGGCCTGAAGCAATCCTGCGGTGTTGCGGCCAGCTCACAAGAAAGTGAGTTGAAGAAAGGAGCTCAGGGGCACTGTAATTCACAAACCTGCAGAGTTATAAATGACAGCTATCGTCCAAAAATATACTGAAGTAAGGCTGCCAAGAGGACTTGAAAGCGGGGCAGAATTGCAGGAAATCGATTTCAGGAGGTAGACTGGAATTGCACTTAAAGCATAGGAAAAGAGGCAGAACGTCGACAATGATGCACTTGGCCAAAAAGGGCGTATGCATTTTTTCCTGAATATATTCAGGAAAAAACGCATACGCCCTTTTTGGCCAACCAAGCAAGCTTGCAAAGGAAATCTGCACTACAATGAAGTCTCACTTCCCCCCAGTCAAAAGGAACACTGAAAAAAGTGTAAAATCCAGAAAGGCA
This sequence comes from Orcinus orca, assembly GCF_937001465.1. Lineage (NCBI taxonomy): Eukaryota > Metazoa > Chordata > Mammalia > Artiodactyla > Delphinidae > Orcinus > Orcinus orca. Next base: position 726,249 of record NW_026044011.1, read on the forward strand.
GGACAGGCCATGGAGAACTGGGAGCCTTGTTATGCTGATGGGCGGGATGTATATTGCCAACAGCCACCTGGGAGAAGTGTATGGTGTTTCCTGAAACATCTAAAAAACAAAGCAACAGAGCCTAGGGCACTTCCACTTATGGCCCTATAGCTTAGGGAAATTAAAATCAAAAAGACACAGCCACCCCAACGTTTGGGACGGCTCTGTTTACAAGAAACTCGTTTACGGGACAAGTTCAATATCACAGAAAGTGAAAAATGGATAAAGAAGTTGTGGTACTTACGTACAATGCAATATCACTCAGCAATGACATCTATGTCATCAGGCCCGTAGCAGCATAATGAGTGGATTCAGGTATGATGATTCTAACTGAAATAAGTCACACAGAAAAAGAAACATCATAAGATATCACTAATACACGGAATGTAAACTTGGCTACACAGGAACTGGATTACAAAAGAGAACAGGGTCTCAAATTTAGAAAACCAACTTATGATTGCTTAAGGGGAAAGGTGAGTTGGGGTGCTGCATAAAACCAGAGATTGAAATGAGCACAGATAAAGTTCCTTAAGCCAAATATGTAATAGACAAGAGCTACTCCTTGCTCAACGAAATGGACTCAACACCCCATATTAAAAGCCTAAGAATGTACCTGACTAGTAAGTATCTTAAAACCTATGGATCGCTATGTCTCCAAAAGAGAATCAAGCGTGTGTACAGGGGCATAAACGCAGCAGTGATAGGATTGGAGAGGTTCGGTGAGAAAATGAAGACCCTTTGAAGTCATATTGCATGGTACCCATTCCACGGGTCTCAACTCTCCAGGTTTAAGGGATTCTTCCTTCAGCTAAAACATGCATGTGGAACCCAGAGTATGATCAACCGTGTGATCGGGAGACGTGTTCCAATGTCTCAGTTCTCATCCCCTTGTACTCGGGTGCAACATTCCAGACGCTTTACTAACACTCTCCCGACTTGGAGAGTCAGTGCCTTTAACCTCCTGTTTGGCCCAGTTGGCAATATCTGCGGAAGATGAACAGGAATAGGGAGAACCAATGAGAGACTAGCTGGAGGTGTCTGGACGGGCAAATTTAACTCTCATTTCCCACCAGGAAGAGGATTTAACCAAAGGCTCAGCGTGCCATGCCAGAACCAGATTAGGGCCTGAAGCAATCCTGCGGTGTTGCGGCCAGCTCACAAGAAAGCGAGTTGAAGAAAGGAGCTCAGGGGCACTGTAATTCACAAACCTGCAGAGTTATAAATGACAGCTATCGTCCAAAAATATACTGAAGTAAGGCTGCCAAGAGGACTTGAAAGCGGGGCAGAATTGCAGGAAACCGATTTCAGGAGGTAGACTGGAATTGCATTTAAAGCATAGGAAAAGAGGCAGAACGTCGACAATGATGCACTTGGCCAAAAAGGGCGTATGCATTTTTTCCTGAATATATTCAGGAAAAAACGCATACGGCCTTTTTCGCCAACCAAGCAAGCTTGCAAAGGAAATCTGCACTACAATGAAGTCTCACTTCCCCCCGGTCAAAAGGGCCATCTGAAAAAAGTGTAAAATCCAGAAAGGCAGGACAGGCCATGGAGAACTTGGAGCCTTGTTATGCTGATGGGCGGGATGTAAACTGCCAACAGCCACTCGGTAGAAGTGTATGGTGTTTCCTGAAACATCTAAAAAACAAAGCAACAGAGCCTAGGGCACTTCCACTTATGGCCCTATAGCTTAGGGAAATTAAAATCAAAAAGACACAGCCACCCCAACGTTTGGGATGGCTCTGTTTACAAGAAACTCGTTTACGGGACAAGTTCAATATCACAGAAAGTGAAAAATGGATAAAGAAGTTGTGGTACTTACGTACAATGCAATATCACTCAGCAATGAAATCTATGTCATCAGGCCCGTAGCAGCATAATGAGTGGATTCAGGTATGATGATTCTAACTGAAATAAGTCACACAGAAAAAGAAACATCATAAGATATCACTAATACACGGAATGTAAACTTGGCTACACAGGAACTGGATTACAAAACAGAACAGGGTATCCAATTTAGAAAACCAACTTATGATTGCTTAAGGGGAAAGGTGAGTTGGGGTGCTGCATAAAACCAGAGATTGAAATGAGCACAGATAAATTTCCTTAAGCCAAATATGTAATAGACAAGAGCTACTCCTTGCTCAACGAAATGGACTCAACACCCCATATTAAAAGCCTAAGAATGTACCTGACTAGTAAGTATCTTAAAACCTATGAATTGCTGTGTCTCCGAAAGAGAATCAAGCGTGTGTACAGGGGCATAAATGCAGCAATGATAGGATTGGAGACATTCGGTGAGCAAATGAAGACCCTTTGAAATCATATTGCATGGTACCCATTCCACGGGTCTCAACTCTCCAGGTTTAAGGGATTCTTCCTTCAGCTAAATCATGCATGCGGAACCCAGAGTATGATCAACAGTGTGATCGGGAGATGTGTTCCAATATGTCTCAGGACTCGTCCCCTTGTACTCGGGTGCAACATTCCAGACGCTTTACTAACACTCTCCCTACTTGGAGAGTCAGTGCCTTTAACCTCCTGTTTGGCCCAGTTTGCAATTTCGGCGGCAGATGAACAGGAATAGGGAGAACCAATGAGAGACTAGCTGGAGGTGTCTGGACGGGCAAATTTATCTCTCATTTCCCACCAGGAAGAGGAATTAACCAAAGGCTCAGCGTGCCCTGCCGGAACCAGATTAGGGCCTCAAGCAATCTTGCAGTGTTGCAGCCAGCTCACAAGAAAGCGAGTTGAAGAAAGGAGCTCAGGGGCACTGTAATTCACAAACCTGCGGAGTTATAAATGACAGCTATCGTCCAAAAATATACTGAAGTAAGGCTGCCAAGAGGACTTGAAAGCGGGGCAGAATTGCAGGAAACCGATTTCAGGAGGTAGACTGGAATTGCATTTAAAGCATAGGAAAAGAGGCAGAACGTCGACAATGATGCACTTGGCCAAAAAGGGCGTATGCATTTTTTCCTGAATATATTCAGGAAAAAACGCATACGGCCTTTTTCGCCAACCAAGCAAGCTTGCAAAGGAAATCTGCACTACAATGAAGTCTCACTTCCCCCCGGTCAAAAGGGCCATCTGAAAAAAGTGTAAAATCCAGAAAGGCAGGACAGGCCATGGAGAACTTGGAGCCTTGTTATGCTGATGGGCGGGATGTAAACTGCCAACAGCCACTCGGTAGAAGTGTATGGTGTTTCCTGAAACATCTAAAAAACAAAGCAACAGAGCCTAGGGCACTTCCACTTATGGCCCTATAGCTTAGGGAAATTAAAATCAAAAAGACACAGCCACCCCAACGTTTGGGATGGCTCTGTTTACAAGAAACTCGTTTACGGGACAAGTTCAATATCACAGAAAGTGAAAAATGGATAAAGAAGTTGTGGTACTTACGTACAATGCAATATCACTCAGCAATGAAATCTATGTCATCAGGCCCGTAGCAGCATAATGAGTGGATTCAGGTATGATGATTCTAACTGAAATAAGTCACACAGAAAAAGAAACATCATAAGATATCACTAATACACGGAATGTAAACTTGGCTACACAGGAACTGGATTACAAAACAGAACAGGGTATCCAATTTAGAAAACCAACTTATGATTGCTTAAGGGGAAAGGTGAGTTGGGGTGCTGCATAAAACCAGAGATTGAAATGAGCACAGATAAATTTCCTTAAGCCAAATATGTAATAGACAAGAGCTACTCCTTGCTCAACGAAATGGACTCAACACCCCATATTAAAAGCCTAAGAATGTACCTGACTAGTAAGTATCTTAAAACCTATGAATTGCTGTGTCTCCGAAAGAGAATCAAGCGTGTGTACAGGGGCATAAATGCAGCAATGATAGGATTGGAGACATTCGGTGAGCAAATGAAGACCCTTTGAAATCATATTGCATGGTACCCATTCCACGGGTCTCAACTCTCCAGGTTTAAGGGATTCTTCCTTCAGCTAAATCATGCATGCGGAACCCAGAGTATGATCAACAGTGTGATCGGGAGATGTGTTCCAATATGTCTCAGGACTCGTCCCCTTGTACTCGGGTGCAACATTCCAGACGCTTTACTAACACTCTCCCTACTTGGAGAGTCAGTGCCTTTAACCTCCTGTTTGGCCCAGTTTGCAATTTCGGCGGCAGATGAACAGGAATAGGGAGAACCAATGAGAGACTAGCTGGAGGTGTCTGGACGGGCAAATTTATCTCTCATTTCCCACCAGGAAGAGGAATTAACCAAAGGCTCAGCGTGCCCTGCCGGAACCAGATTAGGGCCTCAAGCAATCTTGCAGTGTTGCAGCCAGCTCACAAGAAAGCGAGTTGAAGAAAGGAGCTCAGGGGCACTGTAATTCACAAACCTGCAGAGTTATAAATGACAGCTATCGTCCAAAAATATACTGAAGTAAGGCTGCCAAGAGGATGTGAAATCGTGGCAGAATTGCAGGACACCGATTTCAGGAGGTACACTGGAATTGCATTTAAAGCATAGGAAAAGAGGCAAAACGTCGACAATGATGCACTTGGCCAAAAAGGGCGTATGCGTTTTTTCCTGAATATATTCAGGAAAAAACGCATACGCCCTTTTTCGCCAACCAAGCAAGCTTGCAAAGGAAATCTGCACTACAATGAAGTCTCACTTCCCCCCGGTCAAAAGGGCCACTGAAAAAAGTGTAAAATCCAGAAAGGCAGGACAGGCCATGGAGAACTGGGAGCCTTGTTATGCTGATGGGCGGGATGTATATTGCCAACAGCCACTCAGGGGAAGTGTATGGTGTTTCCTGAAACATCTAAAAAACAAAGCAACAGAGCCTAGGGCACTTTCACTTATGGCCCTATAGCTTAGAGAAATTAAAATCAAAAAGACACAGCCACCCCAACGTTTGGGACAGCTCTGTTTACAAGAAACTCGTTTACGGGACAAGTTCAATATCACAGAAAGTGAAAAATGGATAAAGAAGTTGTGGTACTTACGTACAATGAAATATCACTCAGCAATGAAATCTATGTCATCAGGCCCGTAGCAGCATAATGAGTGGATTCAGTTATGATTATTCTAACTGAAATAAGTCACACAGAAAAAGAAACATCATAAGATATCACTAATACACGGAATGTAACCTTGGCTACACAGGAACTGGATTACAAAAGAGAACAGGGTCTCAAATTTAGAAAACCAACTTATGCTTGCTTAAGGGGAAAGGTGAGTTGGGGTGCTGCATAAAACCAGAGATTGAAATGAGCACAGATAAAGTTCCTTAAGGCAAATATGTAATAGACAAGAGCTACTCCTTGCTCAACAAAATGGACTCAACACCCCATATTAAACGCCTAAGAATGTACCTGACTAGTAAGTATCTTAAAACCTAAAGATTGCTATGTCTCTGAAAGAGAATCAAGCGTGAGTACAGGGGCATAAACGCAGCAGTGATAGGATTGGAGAGGTTCGGTGAGCAAATGAAGACCCTTTGAAGTCATATTGCATGGTACCCATTCCACGGGTCTCAACTCTCCAGGTTCAAGGAATTCTTCCTTCAGCTAAAACATGCATGTGGAACCCAGAGTATGATCAACCGTGTGATCGGGAGACGTGTTGAAATATGTCTCAGTTCTCGTCCCCTGGTACTCGGGTGCAACATTCCAGACGCTTTACTAACACTTTCCCGACTTGGAGAGTCAGTGCCTTTAACCTCCTGTTTGGCCCAGTTTGCAAATTCCGCGGAAGATGAACAGGAATAGGGAGAACCAATGAGAGACTAGCTGGAGGTGTCTGGACGGGCAAATTTAACTCCCATTTCCCACCAGGAAGAGGAATTAACCAAAGGCTCAGCGTGCCGTGCCGGAACCAGATTAGGTCCTGAAGGAATCCTGCGGTGTTGCGGCCAGCTCACAAGAAAGCGAGTTTAATAAAGCAGCTCAGGGGCACTGTAATTCACAAAGCTGCAGAGTTATAAATGACAGCTATCGTCCAAAAATATACTGAAGTAAGGCTGCCAAGAGGACTTGAAAGCGGGGCAGAATTGCAGGAAACCGATTTCAGGAGGTAGACAGGAATTGCACTTAAAGCATAGGAAAAGAGGCAGAACGTCCACAATGATGCACTTGGCCAAAAAGGGCGTATGCGTGTTTTCCTGAATATATTCAGGAAAAAAAGCATACGCCCTTTTTGGCCAACCAAGCAAGCTTGCAAAGGAAATCTGCACTACAATGAAGTCTCACTTCCCCGCGGTCAAAGTGGCCATCTGAAAAAAGTGTAAAATCCAGAAAGGCAGGACAGGCCATGGAGAAGTGGGAGCCTTGTTATGCTGATGGGCGGGATGTAAACTCCCAACAGCCACTGGGGAGAAGTGTATGGTGTTTCCTGAAACATCTAAAAAACAAAGCAACAGAGCCTAGGGCACTTCCACTTATGGTCCTATAGCTTAGGGAAATTAAAATCAAAAAGACACAGCCACCCCAAAGTTTGGGATGGCTCTGTTTACAAGAACCTCGTTTACGGTACAAGTTCAATATCGCAGAAAGTGAAAAATGGATAAAGTAGTTGTGGTACTTACGTACAATGCAATATCACTCAGCAATGAAATCTATGTCATCAGGCCCGTAGCAGAAAATGAGTGGGTTCAGGTATGATGAATCTAACTGAAATAAGTCACACAGAAAAAGAAACATCATAAGATATCACTAATACACGGAATGTAAACTTGGCTACACAGGAACTGGATTACAAAACAGAACAGGGTCTCCAATTTAGAAAAGCAACTTATGCTTGCTTAAGGGGAAAGGTGAGTTGGGGTGCTGCATAAAACCAGAGATTGAAATGAGCACAGATAAATTTCCTTAAGCCAAATATGTAAAAGACAAGAGCTACTCCTTCCTCAACGAAATGGACTCAAAACCCCATGTTAAACACCTTATAACGTACCTGACTTGTAAGTATCTTAAAACCTAAAGATTGCTATGTCTCTGAAAGAGAATCAAGCATGAGTACAGGGGCATAAACGCAGCAGTGATAGGATTGGAGAGGTTCGGTGAGCAAATGAAGACCCTTTGAAGTCATATTGCATGGTACCCATTCCACGGGTCTCAACTCTCCAAGTTTAAGGGATTGTTCCTTCAGCTAAAAAATGCATGTGGAACACAGAGTGTGATCAACCGTGTGATCGGGAGATGTGTTCTAATATGTCTCAGTTCTCATCCCCTGGTACTCGGGTGCAAAACTGCAGACGCTTTACTAATATTCTCCCGACTTGGAGAGACAGTGCCTTTAACCTCCTGTTTGGCCCAGTTTTCAATTTTTGCGGAAGATGAACAGGAATAGGGAGAACCAATGAGAGACTAGCTGGAGGTGTCTGGACGGGCAAATTTAACTCTCATTTCCCACCAGGAAGAGGAATTAACCAAAGGCTCAGCGTGCCGTGCCAGAACCAGATTAGGGCCTGAAGCAATCCTGCGGTGTTGAGGCCAGCTCACAAGAAAGCGAGTTGAAGAAAGGAGCTCAGGGGCACTGTAATTCACAAACCTGCAGAGTTATAAATGACAGCTATCATACAAAAATCTACTGAAGTAAGGCTGCCAAGAGGGCTTGAAACCGGGGCAGAATTGCAGGAAACGGATTTCAGGTGGTAGACTTGATTTGCATTTAAAGCATAGGAAAAGAGGCAGAACGTCGACAATGATGCACTTGCCAAAAAGGGCGTATGCTTTTTTTCCTGAATATATTCAGGAAAAAAAGCATACGCCCTTTTAGGCCAACCAAGCAAGCTTGCAAAGGAAATCTGCACAACAATGAAGTCTCACTTCCCCCCAGTCAAATGGGCCATCTGAAAAAAGTGTAAAATCCAGAAAGGCAGGACAGGCCATGGAGAACTGGGAATCTTGTTATGCTGATGGGCGGGATGTAAATTGCCAACAGCCACTCAGGAGAAGTGTATGGTGTTTCCTGGAACATCTAAAACAAAGCAACAGAGCCTAGGGCACTTCCACTTATGGTCCTATAGCTTAGGGAAATTAAAATAAAAAATACACAGCCACCCCAAAGTTTGGGACGGCTCTGTTTACAAGAACCTCCTTTAGGGTACAAGTTCAATTTCGCAGAAAGTGAAAAATGGATAAAGAAGTTGTGGTACTTACGTACAATGCAATATCACTCACCAATGAAATCTATGTCATCATGCCCGTAGCAGCATAATGAGTGGATTCAGGTATGAGGATTCTAACTGAAATAAGTCACACAGAAAAAGAAACGTCATAAGATATCACTAATACACGGAATGTAAACTTGGCTACACAGGCACTGAATTACAAAACAGAACAGGGTCTCAAATTTAGAAAACCAACTTATGCTTGCTTAAGGGGAAAGGTGAGTTGGGTTGCTGCATAAAACCAGAGATTGAAATGAGCACAGATAAAGTTCCTTAAGCCAAATATGTAATAGACAAGAGCTACTCCTTGCTCAACGAAATGGACTCAACACCCCATATTAAACGCCTAAGAATGTACCTGACTAGTAAGTATCTTAAAACCTATAGATTGCTATGTCTCCGAAAGAGAATCAAGCGTGTGTACAGGGGCATAAACGCAGCAGTGATAGGTTTGGAGAGGTTCGGTGAGCAAATGAAGACCCTTTGAAGTCATATTGCATGGTACCCATTCCACGGGTCTCAACTCTCCAGGTTTTAGGGATTCTTCCTTCAGCTGAAACATGCATGTGGAACCCAGAGTATGATCAACCGTGTGATCGGGATACGTGTTGAAATTTATCTCAGTTCTCGTCCCATGGTACTCAGGTGCAACATTCCAGACGCTTTACTAACACTCTCCCGACTTGGAGAGTCAGTGCCTTTAACCTCCTGTTTGGCCCAGTTCGCAAATTCCGTGGAAGATAACAGGAATAGGGAGAACCAATGAGAGACAAGCTGGAGGTGTCTGGACGGGCAAATTTAACTCCCATTTCCCACCAGGAAGAGGAATTAACGAAAGGCTCAGCGTGACGTGCTGGAACCAGATTAGGGCCTGAAGCAATCCTGCGGTGTTGCGGCCAGCTCACAAGAAAGCGAGTTGAAGAAAGGAGCTCAGGGACACTGTAATTCACAAACCTGCAGAGTTATAAATGACAGCTATCGTCCAAAAATATACTGAAGTAAGGCTGCCAAGAGGACTTGAAAGCGGGGCAGAATTGCAGGAAACCGATTTCAGGAGGTAGACTGGAATTGCATTTAAAGCATAGGAAAAGAGGCAGAACGTCGACAATGATGCACTTGGCCAAAAAGGACGTATGCGTTTTTTCCTGAATATATTCAGGAAAAAACGCATACGCCCTTTTTGGCCAACCAAGCAAGCTTGCAAAGGAAATCTGCACTACAATGAAGTCTCACTTCCCCCCGGACAAAAGGGCCATCTGAAAAAAGTGTAAAATCCAGAAAGGCAGGACAGGCCATGGACAACTGTGAGACTTGTTATGCTAATGGGTGGGATGTAAATTGCCAACAGACACTGGGGAGAAGTGTATGGTGTTTCCTGAAACATCTAAAAAACAAAGCAACAGAGCCTAGGGCACTTCCACTTATGGTCCTATAGCTTAGGGAAATTATAATCAAAAAGACTCAACCACCCCAAAGTTTGGGATGGTTCTGTTTACAAGAACCTCGTTTACGGTACAAGTTCAATATCGCAGAGAGTGAAAAATGGATAAAGAAATTGTGCTACTTACGTACAATGCAATATCACTCAGCAATGAAATCTAAGGCATCAGGCCCATAGCAGCATAATGAGTGGATTCAGGTATGATGATTCTAACTGAAATAAGTCACACAGAAAAAGAAACATCATAAGATATCACTAATACACGGAATGTAAACTTGGCTACACAGGAACTGGATTACAAAACAGAACAGGGTCTCAAATGTAGAAAACCAACTTATGCTTGCTTAAGGGGAAAGGTGAGTTGGGGTGCTGCATAAAACCAGAGATTGAAATGAGCACAGATAAAGTTCCTTAAGCCAAATATTAATAGACAAGAGCTACTCCTTGCTCAACGAAATGGGCTCAACACCCCATATTAAACGCCTAAGAATGTACCTGATTAGTAAGTATCTTAAAACCTATGGATTGCTATGTCTCCGAAAGAGAATCAAGCGTGTGTACAGGGGCATAAACGCAGCAGTGATAGGATTGGAGAGGTTCGGTGAGCAAATGAAGACCCTTTGAAGTCATATTGCATGGAACCCATTCCACGGGTCTCAACTCTCCAGGTTTATGGGATTCTTCCTTCAGCTAAAACATGCATGTGGAACCCAGAATATGATCAACCATGTGATCGGGAGACGTGTTCCAATATGTCTCAGTTCTCGTCCCCTGGTACTCGGGTGCAACATTCCAGACGCTTTACTAACACTCTCCCGACTTGGAGAGTCAGTGCCTTTAACCTCCTGTTTGGCCCAGTTTGCAATTTCTGCGGAAGATGAATAGGAATAGGGAGAACCAATGAGAGACTAGCTGGAGGTGTCTGGACGGGCAAATTTCACTCTCATTTCCCACCACGAAGAGGAATTAACCAAAGGCTCAGCGTGCCGTGCCGGAACCAGATTAGGGGCTGAAGCAATCCTGCGGTGTTGCGGCCAGCTCACAAGAAAGCGAGTTGAAGAAAGGAGCTCAGGGGCACTGTAATTCACAAACCTGCAGAGTTATAAATGGTAGCTATCGTCCAAAAATATACTGAAGTTAGGCTGCCAAGAGGACTTGAAAGCGGGGCAGAATTGCAGGAAACCGATTTCAGGAGGTAGACTGGAATTGCATTTAAAGCATAGGAAAAGAGGCAGAACGTCCACAATGATGCACTTGGCCAAAAAGGGGGTATGCCTTTTTTCCTGAATATATTCAGGAAAAAACGCATACGCCCTTTTTGGCCAACCAAGCAAGCTTGCAAAGGAAATCTGCACTACAATGAAGTCTCACTTCCCCCTGGTCAAAAGGGCCATCTGAAAAAAGTGTAAAATCCAGAAAGGCAGGACAGGCCATGGAGAACTGGGAGCCTTGTTATGCTGATGGGCGGGATGTAAATTGCCAACAGCCACTTGGGAGAAGTGTATGGTGCTTCCTGAAACATCTAAAAAACAAAGCAACAGAGCCTAGGGCACTTCCACTTATGGTCCTATAGCTTAGGGAAATTAAAATCAAAAAGACACAGCCACCCCAAAGTTTGGGATGGCTCTGTTTACAAGAACCTCATTTATGGTACAAGTTCAATATCGCAGAAAGTGAAAAATGGATAAAGAAGTGGTGGTACTTACGTACAATGCAATATCACTCAGCAATGAAATCTATGTCATCAGGCCCGTAGCAGCATAATGAGTGGATTCAGGTATGATGATTCTAACTGAAATAAGTCACACAGAAAAAGAAACATCATAAGATATCACTAATACACGGAATGTAAACTTGGCTACACAGGAACTGGATTACAAAACAGAACAGGGTCTCAAATTTAGAAAACCAACTTATGCTTGCTTAAGGGGAAAGGTGAGTTGGGGTGCTGCATAAAACCAGAGATTGAAATGAGCACAGATAAAGTTCCTTAAGCCAAATATGTAATAGACAAGAGCTACTCCTTACTCAACGAAATGGACTCAATACCCCATATTAAACGCTTAAGAATGTACCTGACTTGTAAGGATCTTAAAAGGTATGGATTGCTATGTCTCCAAAAGAGAATCAATCGTGTGTACAGGGGCATAAACGCAGCAGTGATAGGATTGGAGAGGTTCGGTGAGCAAATGAAGACCCTTTGAAGTCATATTGCATGGTACCCATTCCACGGGTCTCAACTCTCCATGTTTAAGGGATTCCTCCTTCAGCTAAAACATGCATGTGGAACCCAGAGTATGATCAACCGTGTGATCGGGAGACGTGTTCAAATATGGCTCCGTCCTCGTCCCCTGGTACTCGGGTGCAACATTCCAGACGCTTTACTAACTCTCTCCCGACTTGGAGAGTCAGTGCCTTTAACCTCCTGTTTGGCCCAGTTTGCAATTTCTGCGGAAGATGAACAGGAATAGGGTGAACCAATGAGAGACTAGCTGGAGGTGTCTGGACGGGCAAATTTAACTCTCATTTCCCACCAGGAAGAGGAATTAACCAAAGGCTCAGCGTGCCGTGCCAGAACCAGATTAGGGCCTGACACAATCCTGAGGTGTTGCGGCCAGCTCACAAGAAAGCGAGTTGAAGAAAGGAGCTCAGGGGCACTGTAATCACAAACCTGCAGAGTTATAAATGACAGCTATCGTCCAAAAATATACTGAAGTAAGGCTGCCAAGAGGACTTGAAAGCGGCGCAGAATTTCAGGAAACCGATTTCAGGAGGTAGACTGGAATTGCATTTAAAGCATAGGAAAAGAGGCAGAACGTGGACAATGATGCACTTGGCCAAAAAGGGCGTATGCGTTTTTTCCTGAATATATTCAGGAAAAGACGCATACGCCCTTTTTGGCCAACCAAGCAAGCTTGCAAAGGAAATCTGCACTACAATGAAGTCTCACTTCCCCCCGGTCAAAAGGGCCATCTGAAAAAAGTGTAAAATCCAGAAAGGTAGGACAGGCCATGGAGAACTGGGAGCCTTGTTATGCTGATGGGCGGGATGTAAATTGCCAACAGCCACTCTGGAGAAGTGTATGGTGTTTCCTGAAACATCTAAAAAACAAAGCAACAGAGCCTAGGGCACTTCCACATATGGTTCTATAGCTTAGGGAAATTAAAATCAAAAAGACACAGCCACCCCAAAATTTGGGACGGCTCTGTTTACAGGAACCTCTTCTGCAGCACAAGTTAAATATGCCAGAGAGCAAATAATGGATAAAGAAGTTGCGGTACTTACGTACAACAGAATATCTCTCAGCAATGAAAACTATGTCACCAGGCCCGTACCAGCATAATGAGTGGATTGAGGCACGGTGATTCTAAGTAAAAAATGTCACACAGAAAAAAAACATCATAAGGTACCACTAATACATGGAATGAGAACTTGGCTACACATGAACTGAATTACAAAACAGAACAGGGTCTCATGTTTAGAAAACCAACTTATGCTTGCTTAAGGGGGAAGGTGAGTTGGGTGCTGCACAAAACCTGAGTTTGAAATTAGCACAGATACCGTTCCATAAGCTAAATATGTAATAGACAAGACCTACCCCTTGCTCAAGGAAATGGACTCAACAATGAGATATCACCTCACACCTGGTAGAATGGGCATCATCAGAAAATCTACAAACAAAAAATGCTGGAAAGGGTGTGGAGAAAAAGAACCCTCTTCCACTATTGTTGGGAACATAAATTGATACAGTCACTATGGAGAACAATATGGAGTTTCTTAAGAAACTAACAGTAGAATTACCATATGATACAGCAATCCCAGTTCTGGACATATACCCAGACAAAACCATAAATCAAAAAGAGACATTCACCGCAATGTTCATTGCCTCACTCTTTACAATATCGAGGTAATGGAAGCAACCTAAATGCCCACAGACAGACGAATGCATAAAGCTGTGGTACATATATAAAATGGAATATTACTAAGCCATGAAAAGGAATGAAATTGGGTCATTTGTAGAGACGTCGATGGATCTAGAGAGTGTCATACAGAGTGAAGTAAGGCAGAAAGAGAAAAACAAATCTTGTATATTCATGCATATATGTGGAACCTAGAAAAACTGTACAGGTTAACCATTTTGCAAGGCATAAATAGAGCAACAGATGTAGACAACAAACGTATGGACAACAAGGGGGGAAAGCTGTTGGGGTGGTGGTGGTGGGAGGAGTTGAGAGACTGGGATTGGCATGTATACATTTATATGTATAAAATAGATAACCAATAAGAACCTGCTGTATAAAAATATAAAATAAAATTCAAAATTAAAAAGAAATAAAATTTAAAAAATAAAACAGAAAAAACAATTATTCCCTTCACATACATGTATTTATATGAATAAATTATTTCCATGCTTATATCTGTAAATACAAAAAAGAGGAATAAAATCTACCTTGAACCAAAAACGAAAAAGAGAAAAAAAACACAGAACCCACCAGTTCCACAGAGGAAAACCATATCAGGGCACTTGCTCCAGTTGTAAACAATTCTGAAGTTGGTCAGTGGTGGGGAATCGTCTCCCATTCAGCCAGCAGCCCCCACGCAACAAGCGACCTCATTGCAAAGCTGGGGCACCGTGCCGAGGCATCTGTGAGTAAACGTGAGCTGAGCCCCAGGCCAGTTGCTGCTGAACTATTCCCACCCGTCCCAGGTAAAACACCTGAATATATACAAGGACTTGAAAGCCTAGAGGAAGGGCCATAGAGCCACAGGAGTGACAGCATGCCAGCCGACTTGGTGCCTGCAGGCCAGCCAGGATGGTCCTGGCCCTGGGTGCTCTTCTGGAAGATTTCCATTTCCCTGCCTGAGATACCCGTCCTGTCCCTGCCCCCACTGCTTTTTTCCTTCCTCACCTCTGCCCAGGGAGAAATTCCAGCAGCAGGTATGGGTGACACATCCTCTTCTTTAGCAGGTGGCAGCCTGGCAACTGCTGCAGAAAGTCCAGCAGAGCCCCACTCACACTGGGCCACCCACAAAGCCGTGGCCTCTCATTCCATCCCACCAGCCCAGCCCCGAGACTGCTGACAGGGCAGAGAAAATGGCGTCAGGCATGGCTGCAGGGGCTCTTGCTGCCTGGAGTGGTATTTATATTGATCTCAACCCAGGCACACCTGGGGAGGGCTGGCCGGCACGGTAAGGCTGCCCAGGTCAGCCAATCATCACCCCTCAGGGGCTCACAGTTGCAGAAAATGGAACTTGCTGAACCGGCCAGGTCCAAGGAACAGGTGTGGGCTCCTGAGAGTCAGGATAGACAAGGGGCTGCAGCTTTGGCTTGTTTTCTAATCATTTTATCTGGCCCATGAGTGGGAGACAACTTCAAGAAAGCCCTCTCTTAATGAGAGGAACCCAGGAGTCAGGGAGAGGAGGGGTGGGTGGTGGTTGGAGACAGAGGCCTGGTGCCCCGGGTGCAGTGGAAGTCTCTGGAAGACCAGGTGGAGGGAGACCGCACAGAGTGATGCCCAGGGTCACAGACCTGTCGCAGCTGCTGTTTGTTAGTTCAAGTCCTGCTCTGAGGTGCTATGTGTCAGCTCTGAGCGACAGGTGAGCTGGGGGTGCTCTGCAATGAGGGCTATGTGCACAGTTCCTGTGTGCCCAGCCCTGCCACGGTACCTGCAAGGGTAGCTCTGTATCCTGGGAGGGGCCTGACCACGATAGCCCCGTGGGCTGGGGTGGGGGTGGGGTACCTGCCTAGGTGAGCTCCATATTCTGGGATTGGTCTGACCACGAGAGCCCCATGGGCTGCTGGGGACCTGGTAAAAGATGTCAGGACAGTCAGTGAAGCCACCGAGGATATACCTCCAGCTGCTCCTAATTCCTACACCCTGCTGGTCATTCTACCAACCACCAGGACATGGTATTCTGTATTAGTCTTCAATGATGCCTTCTTTTGTATTCCATTAGTCCCAGAGTCACAAGAAATTTTGGCTTGTGAGTGGCAGGACTCAACATACAACTAAAACAATACTTCCGGGCCGTCTTGCCCCAAGGGTGCAAAAATTCCCACACCATCTTTGGGGAAAGCTTAGCTAAAGACCTAAAAGTTCTACCTCTGGAAAAGGAAACCCTCCTTCAGTACGCAGACGACATTCTGATCGCCAGCCCTACTAAGGAGGCCTCTGAACTACCAAGCCAATAAAGGATAGAAGTTGTCCAAGAAAAAGCTCAAATATCACAGACTGCGGTGACCTGCCTGGGCTTCGTTCTCACAGAAGGTCGGAGAAGCCCATCCCAGGAAAGGGAAGAAACCATTTTCAGCCTTACCCCTTTCTAAAACTACAAGACAGCTTAGGGGTTCCTGGGGAGGCCAGGGTTTGCTGCTTCTGGATCCCTAACTACAGTCTACTAGCTGGGCCTCTATATGAAACACTGAAAGGAAAAGATGATGATCCTTTTGAATAGAATCCAGAAGTGGCCTTTCAAGAATGGAAAGAGTAGTCAATTCAGACCCTTGCCCTGGAACTCCCTAATTTAGCTAAACCCTTTGACCTTTACATTCCCGGTGAAAGGTGAATCGCCATTGGAGAATTAGTGCAAAAACTGGGACCACTTGAAATGGAACAATGCAAGAATGCCATCCAGGTAGGATAAACTACGGGCACCAAGGGGCTTGGCCCACTGCCACATCTGGCCAAGATACTGGCGGTATCTAAAAACCTGGAAATCAGCAGCCCCAAAGGCCACCTCCCTCCTAAGGGAAAAGGACCCCACGTGGTGATCCTAACCACCAACCATGCCCTGAAGTTGCAGGGTTCGCTCTGTGGGCACACCAACCTCGAGTGAGGAGGCCCTCCAACTCCAACATCCAGAGAGATAACCGGGGGCAACAGGGCACCATGACGACTCATGTGAACATCACTTGACCTGGAGTTTCTCTCATAAAACAACAAGAGTGTGTCCCAAAAGAGTAGACTACTGCTTGCAGGAATTACTGCACCCAGAGGGGAGCTAATAATCTTGGCGGGGGAACCGTATATCACACTGTCACCATAGAAAAGCCTACAGACACCGTGATGATGGTGGCCAATAAGACCGGCTGGACTCCTGTTTACTTCAAAAGGCTGTTGACTCAGTGGCCATCATGGTCCTTGATCACCACTGACCCTGGACTGTCCGGGAGTTGAGCAGGCAGGGCTCTCACACCTGGTGCTGTTTGTACGTTAATTCAGGGGCCTAATTGAAGAAAGTGCAGACTACTGGTCAGAGCATCTAGGCTGGCAGAAACGGTCAGCCTAAGGTGGCTGAACAAATGTGGGGCGGGGTGAAACTGGCCCCCACAGCGTCTCTGCACATCTCTTTCCTGGACCCTTAAAGGTCATTAGAATCTATAACACTTCCAATGCTAGTGCTCAGGTGGACGAGCAGGGAGGCAGGGGGCCTGGGGACAATCAACGTCACCTGGAGGCTGCTGGGGAGAAGCTCTGACCCTCGTCCCCGGGTATGAGGGCTCCCAACTCAGCACTCAGCAGTTACAGAAGAAGGGTCTGCACCCTCAGCACTCCAAGAATGAGGAATGGGACAAAAGGCAGAGGAGGGGTTTGTCCCCAGCAAAGCCCATTAAAAATCCCTGGGAGATAAAAATAGAATCTGGGCAATAAAGTCAAGTCTAACCTTTTTTATCCTTTGTGCTTTGTCTAATTTCATGTGCTCCTAGGGTCCCGCATGCAGAGGTTCCACACCCGGCACTTCAGACCAGATTTCCTAGTGCAGAATGGCTGGGACGACACCTCAGCTCCTGGGGCCCAGTGCAGACTCCGCGATATAGAGCCTGAGCTGCAGCCAACCCGGCCCTCGAGAGCTCCGCCCCCTCCCTCCCACTGACTCTGACAGGATCTCTACACAGCAGCCCAGCCCACAGCCCACGGGGTAGTGCATGCTCTCACCTCTCCATTCTCTGATCAAAATATAAAGTTTCCTTTGCTTGTGAACCAAACTCAGTCTCGATCTGTTGGTCCCAATGACACTGGGCAGGGGGACACTTGTTGGGGTCCACTCTGGAGGATCAGTAACAGAAATTGAGACTATTGTAACCTCAATGAACAGATGTGTGAGCCAAACTGTAGTTAACATAGAACAGTGTATAAGGCTCGGGTAAAATAAGATGTTTCTAACACTTCCATTTGATATTTCCATCACTTTATTATAAGCAAGTTCAGTGAAAAGGTTTGTCTTATTTGTCAGGTCAATATTAGAGAAACGAAGTGATTTCTTTCCAAGGATGTACATCTAATAATCTTGGTTAAAGCTTCAATCTTGTTTTAAATGCTTTTCCATTGAAAATGATACCTCTCTTTCAGCTCCCCCATTTCTGAGAAGTATAAAATCTTATAATTTATTATTACCAAAGGGGAAAGGTGGGAGGAGGGATAAATTAACAGTTTGGGATTAACACATACACACTGCTATGTATAAAATAGATCATCAACAAGGAACTACTGTATAGCACAGGGAACTACACTCAACATTTTGCTATAACCTATAAGGGGAAATAATCTGAAAAAGAATAGATATTTTTATTGACATCATCTATCAATGACAGTTAAAGTGTAACCTAAGGGAAGCTGGTGGTGAGTGCTTCTGACCCTGAAGACTTCAATCATCTAAAGTTTGGACTCTGCCTACTTCCCAAGGCCCTTAATGAACATATGTGTAGCCATAGCTTCAAAATTTTCCCAGTTTGGGTTTCGGGGAGACACTGATTTTGAAAAAGCCCTGGTGTTCTCCTTACATGAATGGGACTCTTCCTACTGCTAAAACATGTCTGTCACACCCAGAGGATGGTATACCATCTGATCGGGAAGAGTTTGGAAAAGGCATCTCATCTCCTCATCTCCTGGTGCTCGGGTTCACCCCTCCAGCGTCTTTACTAACAGTCTCCCCACTTGGAGATGTCAGCACTGTCAACATCCTGTTGTGTACAGTTTGGAATTTGTCCAGAGGATGAAGCGGAAGGATGAGGAACAATGAGAGACAAGTCCTAGGTGTTCAGACAGGCACATGTCACTTTAATTTCCAATCAGGAAGATGAAATGACCAAAGGCTAGGATTGCCCATGGAAACAGTATAGGGCTTGAGGAAATCCCGCTGCTTTGTGGCCAGTTCCCATAAACACAAGTTGAACAATGGAACTCAGGGACAGTAAAATTCATGAAACTGCAGAGTTGAAAATATCCATCACTGAAAAATGTCTTGAGGAAAGTCAGAGAAAAGGACTTGTAAGCAAGGGAGAATGGCAGGAAAGGGATTTGAGGAGGTAGAAAGGACTCGCCATTAAGCACAAGAAAAGGAGCTGAACATTGCCAACATTGCAGTTGGCCAAAAAGGGTGTATGCGTTTTTTTGTGTATATATTCAAGAAAAGGGCATACACTTTTTTAGCCAACCAAACAGGTGGGCACTGGAAGTCAATACTACAAAACATATCACTTCGCATCAGTCAGAAGAGCCATCCTCATAAAGCGTAAACAACAGAAATGCAGGACAGGGCAAGGAGAAGAGGGAGCCCTGTGAGACTTATAGTGGAAATGTATATTGCCAACAGCCATTCTGGAGAAGTGTATTGTGTTTACTAAAGCATCTAAAAAATGAGCTACAGAGCATAGGGCACTTGCACTCATGGGCGTATATCTTGGGAAAAACAAAAATTGAGAGGACACAGGCACCCCAATGTTTACCCCCTCTCTGTTTAAAAGATCCTCAACTAGGATATAACTTAAATGTCTCTGGAGAGAAAAAATGGATAGAGATGTGGTACTTAGGTAGAGTGGAATATTATTCAGCCTGGAAATCAATGAAATATGGCCAGTTGTAGCAACTCCGGAGGAGTTACGTATGATCTTTCTAAGTGACATAATTCAAAAAGAAAAAGACACATATCATAAGATATCACTTAAAGGTGGAATCCAAAATGGCTACACATGAAATAAATTACAAAACAAAAACATAGTCAAATATGTAGAAAAGACGCATAAGGCTGCTAAACGGGAAAGGTGGGGAGGGGTGAGGCATCATCCAGGAAGTTGAAATTAACAAAGATACCATTCCAAATACCAAACTGATAATCAACAAGGCT
Organism: Orcinus orca; assembly: GCF_937001465.1. Taxonomy (NCBI): domain Eukaryota; kingdom Metazoa; phylum Chordata; class Mammalia; order Artiodactyla; family Delphinidae; genus Orcinus; species Orcinus orca. The sequence goes on from NW_026044011.1 coordinate 746,002, forward strand.
TACACGGTAGCTAAAAGAACTGCACTCAGCACACTCAAGTCACCGGAAAAGAATATATACGACTGGTAAGAATCTGAAAAAGAATTTACTGATGTCTCTCTGTACGTGAATCAAGTGGATGTACAGCAGCAAGAAACAGAGCTTTGAAAATCAGCTGTAACCAATATAGTAATAAATTGAAAAAAATAAATGACAGAGAGACAGAGAAAACCTCTTACAACTTTTCCTCAGGGACGGTGATGCAACATGGATTGAACACATCTAGACCCACAGCAGGATGAGACATAAGGCTGGAAACTGTTTGCACTAAGAGAAATGTGAGGTTGGGTGAGGAAATGCACACCCTTTAAAGTAATACTACCTGGTACCCATTCAATGGGTCCCAAATCTGCAGGTTCAAGGGATCTTCCTACAGCTAAAACATGCATGGAAAACCCAGAGGACTGTACACCATGTGATCGGGAGATGTGTCTAAAATGCAGCTCATTTATCCTCTCCTGGTGCTCCTGTTCACCGTTCCAGCCACGTTACTTAGAATCTCCCCACTTGGAGAATCAGCACATTTCAACTTCTGTTTCACACATTTTGCAAATTGTGAGGAGGATGAACGGGAAGAGGGGGAACCAATGAGAGAATAGTTGTAGGGGTTTGGACGGGCACATATCACTCTAATTTCCCATTAAGAATAAGAATTGAAAAAAGGCTCAGCCCGCCTCGCCGGAGCCAAAATAGGGCCTGAAGCAATCCTGTGGGTTTGAGGCCAGCTCACAAAAGAGCAACTTAAAAAATGGAGCTCAGGGTCACTGCAATTCACAAACCTGCAGAGTTATAAATGAAAACTAACGTCCAAAAATATGTTGAGGTAAGGCAAAGAAGAGGATCTGAATGCAAGACAGAATTGCAAGAAACAGATTTCAAGAGATAGATTGGACTCGTCTTTAAAGCACATGAAAAGCGGCAGAATTTCGACAATGATGCAGTTGGCCCAAAAGGGCGTATGCGTTTTTTCCTGATTATATCCAGGAAAAAACCATACGCACTTTATGGGCAACGAAGCAAGCAAGCAATGCAAATGTGCACAACAAAGAAGTCTCATTTCCCACCGGTCAAAAGGGCCATCCTAAAAAATTGTAAAAACCAGAAATGCAGGACAGGCCATGGAGAACAGGGAGCCTTTATACGCTGATGGGCAGTGTGTGAACTGCCGAGAGCCACTCTGGAGAAGTGTATGGTGGTTCCTAAATCATCTAAAAAACAGAGCTACAGAGCATAGGACACTTCCAATCATGGGAGTATATCTAGGGAAGTCTAAAAATCAACAAGACACAAGCACACCACAGTTTAGGGCTACTCTGTTTACAAGAACCTCAACTTCAGTACACCTTAAATATCCCAGGAAAGAGAACAATGGATAAAGAAGATGTGGTACTTATGTACAATGGAATATCTCTTCACCAAGAAATCAAGGTAATAAGGCTAGTAGAAGGATAAAGAGTGGATTTAGGTCCGATAATACTACTTGAAATAAGTCAAACAGAAAAAGAAACATATCATAAGATATCACTTATAGAGGGAGGGTAAATATGGCTGCACAAGAAATGAATTACAGAACAGAACAGTGTCTCACATTTAGAAAACACACTTATGTCAGCTTAAGGGGAAAGGAGAGGTGGGGTGATGCATAAAACCAGAGTTTGAAATTAGCACAGATACCGTTCAATAAACCAAATAGATATTAGACAAGATCTACACCTTGCTCAATGAACTGGCCTCAACACACCCTATACACCGCAGAGAAATGTATCTGAGTAATAAGAATCTTAAAACCCATGTATTGATATATCTCCATAAGGGAATCAAGTATGTGCAGAGCGGCACAAACACAGCAGTGAAAATGAGCTAAACCCCATTATAGAAATAAATTTTAAAAACAAAACGCAGAAACAATGAAAGAGAGAAAAATTCTTACAAAATTTGCTCAGGGGCTGTGATGCAACCTGGATTGACCACATATAAACCCACAGCTGGATAAGACATAAGGCTGCACACTTGGGGCTGAGAGGATTGGTGAGCTTTGGTGAGCAACTGCCAAAAGTTTAATGCAATACTTCATGCTACTCATTCCAAGGGTCCCAAAACTCCAGGTTGAAGGGAATCTTCCTACAGCTAAACCATGCTTGGGAAACCCAGCGACTGGTATACCATATGATCGGGAAAGGTTTCTAAAACACACATCATTTTTCCTCTCCTGGGGCTCCAGATCGACATTCCAGCCGCTTTACTAACAATATCCCCACATGGAGAGTCAATGCCTTTAAGTTCTGGTATCGCACAGTCTGCAGTTAGTGCGGAGGATGAATGGGAATAGGGGGAACCAGTGAGAAACTAGCTGTAGCAGTTTCAATGGGCACATGTCACTCTAATTTCACATCAGTAAGAAGAATAAACCAAAGGCACAGCAAGGTGCCCCAGAAGAAGAATAGGGCCTGAAGGAATCCTGTGGTTATGAGGCAAGATCACAAAAATAAGAGCTGAAAAATGGAGCTAAGGGCCACTGCAATTCAAAAACCTGCAGAGTTATAAAGGCCAACTATTTTCAAAAAATATATTGAGATAAGGCTATGAAGAGGCATTGAAAGCAAGGCACAATTGCAGGAAACCGATTTCAGGAGGTAGACTGGAATTGCATTTAAAGCATAGGAAAAGAGGCAGAACGTCGACAATGATGCACTTGGCCAAAGAGGACTTATGTGTTTTTTCCTGAATATATTCAGGAAAAAATGCATACGCACTTTTTGACCAATCAAGCAAGCTTGCAAAAGAAATCTGCACTACAATGAAGTCTCACTTCCCCATGGTCAAAAGGGCCATCTGAAAAAAGTGTAAAATCCAGAAAGGCAGGACAGGCCATGGAGAACTGGGAGCCTTGTTATGCTGATGGGCGGGATGAAATTGCCAACAGCCACTAGGGAGAAGTGTATGGTGTTTCCTGAAACATGTAAAAAACAAAGCAACAGAACCTAGGGCACTTCCACTTATGGTCCTATAGCCGAGGGAAATTAAAATCAAAAAGACACAGCCACCCCAAAGTTTGGGATGGCTCTGTTTACAAGAACCTCGTTTACGGTACAAGTTCAATATCGCAGAAAGCGAAAAATGGATAAAGAAGTTGTGGTACTTACGTACAATGCAATATCACTCAGCAATGACATCTATGTCATCAGGCCCGTAGCAGCATAATGAGTGGATTCAGGTATAATGATTCTAACTGAAATAAGTCACACAGAAAAAGAAACATCATAAGATATCACTAATACATGGAATGTAAACTTGGCGACACAGGAACTGGATTACAAAACAGAACAGGGTCTCAAATTTAGATAACCAACTTATGCTTGCTTAAAGGGAAAGGTGAGTTGGGGTGCTGCATAAAACCAGAGATTGAAATGATCACAGATAAAGTTCCTTAAGCCAAATATGTAATAGACAAGAGCTACTCCTTGCTCAACGAAATGGACTCAACACCCCATATTAAACGCCTAAGAATGTAGCTGACTAATAAGTATCTTAAAACTTATGGATTGCTATGTCTCCGAAAGAGAATCAAGCATGTGTACAGGGGCATAAACGCAGCAGTGATAGGATTGGAGAGGTTCGGTGAGCAAATGAAGACCCTTTGAAGTCATATTGCATGGTACCCTTTCCACGGGTCTCAACACTCCAGGTTTAAGGGATTCTTCCTTCGGCTAAAACATACATGTGGAACCCAGAGTATGATCAACCGTGTGATCGGGAGACGTATTCCAATATTTCTCAGTTTTCGTCCCCTGGTACTCGGGTGCAACATTCCAGACGCTTTACTAACACTCTCCCGAGTTGGAGAGTCAGTGCCTTTAACCTCTTGTTTGGCCCAGTTTGCAATTTATGCGGAAGATGAACTGGAATAGGGAGAACCAATGAGAGACTAGCTGGAGGTGTCTGGACGGGCAAATTTAACTCTCATTTCCCACCAGGAAGAGGAATTAACCAAAGGCTCAGCGTGCCGTGCCGGAACCAGATTAGGGCCTGAAGCAATCCTGCGGTGTTGCGGCCAGCTCACAAGAAAGCGAGTTGAAGAAAGGAGCTCAGGGGCACTGTAATTCACAAACCTGCAGAGTTATAAATGACAGCTATCGTCCAAAAATATACTGAAGTAAGGCTGCCAAGAGGACTTGAAAGCGGGGCAGAATTGCAGGAAACCGATTTCAGGAGGTAGACTGGAATTGCATTTAAAGCATAGGAAAAGAGGCAGAACGTCGACAATGATGCACTTGGCCAAAAAGGGCGTATTCGTTTTCTCCTGAATATATTCAGGAGAAAACGCATACGCCCTTTTTGGGCAACCAAGCAAGCTTGCAAAGGAAATCTGCACTACAATGAAGTCTCACTTCCCCCCGGTCAAAAGGGCCATCTGAAAAAAGTGTAAAATCCAAAAAGGCAGGACAGGCCATGGAGAACTGGGAGCCTTGTTATGCTGATGGGCGGGATGTAAATTGCCAACAGCCACTCTGGAGAAGTGTATGGTGTTTCCTGAAACATCTAAAAAACAAAGCAACAGAGCCTAGGGCACTTCCACTTATGGCCCTATAGCTTAGGGAAATTAAAATCAAAAAGACACAGCCACCCCAAACTTTGGGACAGCTCTGTTTACAAGAAACTCGTTACAAGACTAGTTCAATATCGCAGAAAGTGAAAAATGGATAAAGAAGTTGTGCTACTTATGTACAATGCAATATCACTCAGCAATGATATCTATGTCATCAGGCCCGTAGCAGCATAATGAGTGGATTCAGGTATGATGATTCTAACTGAAATAATTCACACAGAAAAAGAAACATCATAAGATATCACTAATACACGGAATGTAAACTTGGCTACACAGGAACTGCATTACAAAAGAGAACAGGGTCTCAAATTTAGAAAACCAACTTATGCTTGCTTAAGGGGAAAGGTGAGTTGGTGTGCTGCATAAAACCAGAGATTAAAATGAGCACAGATAAAGTTCTTTAAGCCAAATATGTAATAGACAAGAGCTACTCCTTGCTCAACGAAATGGACTCAACACCCCGTATTAAACGCCTAAGAATGTAGCTGACTAGAAAGTATCTTAAAACCTATGGATTGCTATGTCTCCAAAAGAGAATCAAGCGTGTGTACAGGGGCGTAAATGCAGCAGTGATAGGATTGGAGAGGTTCGGTGAGCAAATGAAGACCCTTTGAAGTCAGATTGCATTGTACCCATTCCACGGGTCTCAACTCTCCACGTTTAAGGGATTCTTCCTTCAGCTAAAGCATGCATGTGGAACCCAGAGTATGATCAACCGTGTGATCGGGAGACGTGTTCCAATATGTCTCAGTTCTCGTCCCCTGGTACTCGGGTGCAACATTCCAGACGTTTACTAACACTCTCCCGAGTTGGAGAGTCAGTGCCTTTAACCTCCTGTTTGGCCCAGTTTGCAATTTCTGCGGAAGTTGAACAGGAATAGGGAGAACCAATGAGAGACTAGCTGGAGGTGTCTGGACGGGCAAATTTAACTCTCATTTCCCACCAGGAAGAGGAATTAACCAAAGGTTCAGCGTGCAATGCCAGAACAAGATTAGGGCCTGAAGCAATCCTGCGGTCTTGCGGCCAGCTCACAAGAAAGCGAGTTGAAGAAAGGAGCTCAGGGGCACTGTAATTCACAAACCTGCAGAGTTATAAATGACAGCTATCGTCCAAAAATATACTGAAGTAAGGCTGCCAAGAGGACTTGAAAGCGGGGCAGAATTGCAGGAAACCGATTTCAGGAGGTAGACTGGAATTGCATTTAAAGCATAGGAAAAGAGGCAGAACGTCGACAGTGATGCACTTGGCCAAAAGGGCCGTATGCGTTTTTTCCTGAATATATTCAGGAAAAAACGCATACGGTCCTTTTTGGCCAACCAAGCAAGCTTGCAAAGGAAATCTGCACTACAATGAAGTCTCACTTTCCCCCGGTCAAAAGGGCCATCTGAAAAAAGTGTAAAATCCAGAAAGGCAGGACAGGCCATGGAGAACTGGGAGCCTTGTTATACTGATGGGCGGGATGTAAATTGCCAACAGCCACTCTGGAGAAGTGTATGGTGTTTCCTGAAACATCTAAAAAACAAAGCAACAGAGCCTAGGGCACTTCTACTTATGGTCCTATAGCTTAGGGAAATTAAAATCAAAAAGACACAGCCACCCGAAAATTTGGGACGGCTCTGTTTACAGGAACCTCTTCTGCAGCACAAGTTAAATATGCCAGAGAGCAAATAATGGATAAAGAAGTTGCAGTACTTACGTACAACAGAATACCTCTCAGCAATGAAAACTATGTCACCAGGCCCGTACCAGCCTAATGAGTAGATTCAGGCATGGTGATTCTAAGTGAAAAAAGTCACACAGAAAAAGAAACATCATAAGGTACCACTAATACATGGAATAAGAACTTGGCTACACATGAACTGAATTACAAAACAGAACAGGCTCTCATGTTTAGAAAACCAACTTATGCTTGCTTAAGGGGAAAGGTGAATTGGGGTGCTGCATAAAACCAGAGTTTGAAATTAGCACAGATACCGTTCCATAAGCTAAATATGTAATAGACAAGACCTACCCCTTGCTCAAGGAAATGGACTCAACAATGAGGTATCACCTCACACCTGGTAGAATGGGCATCATCAGAAAATCTACAAACAAAAAATGCTGGAAAGGGTGTGGAGAAAAGGAACCCTCTTCCACTATTGTTGGGAATATAAATTGATACAGTCACTATGGAGAACCATATGGAGTTTCTTAAGAAACTAACAGTAGAATTACCATATGATACAGCAATCCCAGTTCTGGACATATACCCAGACAAAACCATAAATCAAAAAGAGACATTCACCGCAATGTTCATTGCCTCACTCTTTACAATATCGAGGTAATGGAAGCAACCTAAATGCCCACAGACAGACGAATGCATAAAGCAGTGGTACATATATAAAATGGAATATTACTAAGCCATGAAAAGGAATGAAATTGGGTCATTTGTAGAGACGTCGATGGATCTAGAGACTGTCATACAGAGTGAAGTAAGTCAGAAAGAGAAAAACAAATCTTGTATATTCATGCATATATGTGGAACCTAGAAAAACTGTACAGATTAACCATTTTGCAAGGCATAAATAGAGCAACACATGTAGACAACAAACGTATGGACAACAAGGGGGAAAGCTGTTGGGGGGGTTGGTGGTGGGAGGAGTTGTGAGACTGGGATTGGCATGTATACATTTGTATGTATAAAATAGATAACCAATAAGAACCTGCTGTATAAAAATATAAAATAAAATTCAAAATTAAAAAGAAATAAAATTTAAAAAATAAAACAGAAAAAACAATTATTCCCTTCACATACATGTATTTATATGAATAAATTATTTCCATGCTTATATCTGTAAATACAAAAAAGAGGAATAAAATCTACCTTGAACCAAAAACGAAAAAGAGAAAAAAAACACAGAACCCACCAGTTCCACAGAGGAAAACCGTATCAGGGCACTTGCTCCAGTTGTAAACAATTCTGAAGTTGGTCAGTGGTGGGGAATTGTCTCCCATTCAGCCAGCAGCCCCCATGCAACAAGCGTCCTCATTGCAAAGCTGGGGCACCGTGCTGAGGCATCTGTGAGTAAACGTGAGCTGAGCCCCAGGCCAGTTGCTGCTGAACTATTCCCACCCGTCCCAGGTAAAACACCTGAATATATACAAGGACTTGAAAGCCTAGAGGAAGGGCCATAGAGCCACACGAGTGACAGCATACCGGCCGACTTGGTGCCTGCAGGCCAGCCAGGATGGTCCTGGCCCTGGGTGCTCTTCTGGAAGATTTCCATTTCCCTGCCTGAGATACCCGTCCTGTCCCTGCCCCCACTGCTTTTTTCCTTCCTCACCTCTGCCCAGGGAGAAATTCCAGCAGCAGGTATGGGTGACACATCCTCTTCTTTAGCAGGTGGCAGCCTGGCAACTGCTGCAGAAAGTCCAGCAGAGCCCCACTCACACTGGGCCACCCACAAAGCCGTGGCCTCTCACTCCCTCCCACCAGCCCAGCCCCGAGACTGCTGACAGGGCAGAGAAAATGGCGTCAGGCACGGCTGCAGGGCCTCTTGCTGCCTGGAGTGGTATTTATATTGATCTCAACCCAGGCACACCTGGGGAGGGCTGGCCGGCACGGTAAGGCTGCCCAGGTCAGCCAATCATCACCCCTCAGGGGCTCACAGTTGCAGAAAATGGAACTTGCTGAACCGGCCAGGTCCAAGGAACAGGTGTGGGCTCCTGAGAGTCAGGATAGACAAGGGGCTGCAGCTTTGGCTTGTTTTCTAATCATTTTATCTGGCCCATGAGTGGGAGACAACTTCAAGAAAACCCTCTCCTAATGAGAGGAACCCAGGAGTCAGGGAGAGGAGGGGTGGGTGGTGGTTGGAGACAGAGGCCTGGTGCCCCGGGTGCAGTGGAAGTCTCTGGAAGACCAGGTGGAGGGAGACCGCACAGAGTGATGCCCAGGGTCACAGACCTGTCGCAGCTGCTGTTTGTTAGTTCAAGTCCTGCTCTGAGGTGCTCTGTGTCAGCTCTGAGCGACAGGTGAGCTGGGGGTGCTCTGCAATGAGGGCTATGTGCACGGTTCCTGTGTGCCCAGCCCTGCCACAGTACCTGCAAGGGTAGCTCTGTATCCTGGGAGGGGCCTGACCACGATAGCCCCGTGGGCTGGGGTGGGGGTGGGGTACCTGCCCAGGTGAGCTCCATATTCTGGGATTGGTCTGACCACGAGAGCCCCATGGGCTGCTGGGGACCTGGTAAAGGATGTCAGGACAGTCAGTGAAGCCACCGAGGATATACCTCCAGCTGCTCCTAATTCCTACACCCTGCTGGTCATTCTACCAACCACCAGGACATGGTATTCTGTATTAGTCTTCAATGATGCCTTCTTTTGTATTCCATTAGTCCCAGAGTCACAAGAAATTTTGGTTTGTGAGTGGCAGGACTCAACATACAACTAAAACAATACTTCCGGGCCGTCTTGCCCCAAGGGTGCAAAAATTCCCACACCATCTTTGGGGAAAGCTTAGCTAAAGACCTAAAAGTTCTACCTCTGGAAAAGGAAACCCTCCTTCAGTACGCAGACGACATTCTGATCGCCAGCCCTACTAAGGAGGCCTCTGAACTACCAAGCCAATAAAGGATAGAAGTTGTCCAAGAAAAAGCTCAAATATCACAGACTGCGGTGACCTGCCTGGGCTTCGTTCTCACAGAAGGTCGGAGAAGCCCATCCCAGGAAAGGGAAGAAACCATTTTCAGCCTTACCCCTTTCTAAAACTAGAAGACAGCTTAGGGGTTCCTGGGGAGGCCAGGGTTTGCTGCTTCTGGATCCCTAACTACAGTCCACTAGCTGGGCCTCTATATGAAACACTGAAAGGAAAAGATGATGATCCTTTTGAATAGAATCCAGAAGTGGCCTTTCAAGAATGGAAAGAGCAGTCAATTCAGACCCTTGCCCTGGAACTCCCTAATTTAGCTAAACCCTTTGACCTTTACATTCCCGGTGAAAGGTGAATCGCCATTGGAGAATTAGTGCAAAAACTGGGACCACTTGAAATGGAACAATGCAAGAATGCCATCCAGGTAGGATAAACTACGGACACCAAGGGGCTTGGCCCACTGCCACATCTGGCCAAGATACTGGCGGTATCTAAAAACCTGGAAATCAGCAGCCCAAAAGGCCACCTCCCTCCTAAGGGAAAAGGACCCCACATGGTGATCCTAACCACCAACCATGCCCTGAAGTTGCAGGGTTCGCTCCGTGGGCACACCAACCTCGAGTGAGGAGGCCCTCCAACTCCAACATCCAGAGAGATAACCGGGGGCAACAGGGCACCATGACGACTCGTGTGAACATCACTTGACCTGGAGTTTCTCTCATAAAACAACAAGAGTGTGTCCCAAAAGAGTAGACTACTGCTTGCAGGACTTACTGCACGCAGAGGGGAGCTAATAATCTTGGCGGGGGAACCGTATATCACACTGTCACCATAGAAAAGCCTACAGACACCTTGATGATGGTGGCCAATAAGACCAGCTGGACTCCTGTTTACTTCAAAAGGCTGTTGACTCAGTGGCCATCATGGTCCTTGATCACCACTGACCCTGGACTGTCTGGGAGTTGAGCAGGCAGGGCTCTGACACCTGGTGCCGTTTGTACGTTAATTCAGGGGCCTAATTGAAGAAAGCGCAGACTACTGGTCAGAGCATCTAGGCTGGCAGAAACGGTCAGCCTAAGGTGGCTGAACAAATGTGGGGCGGGGTGAAACCGGCCCCCACAGCATCTCTGCACATCTCTTTCCTGGACCCTTAAAGGTCTTTAGAATCTATAACACTTCCAATGCTGGTGCTCAGGTGGACGAGCAGGGAGACAGGGGGCCTGGGGACAATCAACGTCACCTGGAGGCTGCTGGGGAGAAGCTCTGACCCTCGCCTCCGGGTATGAGGGCTCCCAACTCAGCACTCAGCAGTTACAGAAGAAGGGTCTGCACCCTCAGCACTCCAAGAATGAGGAATGGGACAAAAGGCAGAGGAGGGGTTTGTCCCCAGCAAAGCCCATTAAAAATCCCTGGGAGATAAAAATAGAATCTGGGCAATAAAGTCAAGTCTAACCTTTTTTATCCTTTGTGCTTTGTCTAATTTCATGTGCTCCTAGGGTCCCGCATGCAGAGGTTCCACACCCGGCACTTCAGACCAGATTTCCTAGTGCAGAATGGCTGGGACGACACCTCAGCTCCTGGGGCCCAGTGCAGACTCCGCGATATAGAGCCTGAGCTGCAGCCAACCCGGCCCTCGAGAGCTCCGCCCCCTCCCTCCCACTGACTCTGACAGGATCTCTACACAGCAGCCCAGCCCACAGCCCACGGGGTAGTGCATGCTCTCACCTCTCCATTCTCTGATCAAAATATAAAGTTTCCTTTGCTTGTGAACCAAACTCAGTCTCGATCTGTTGGTCCCAATGACACTGGGCAGGGGGACACTTGTTGGGGTCCACTCTGGAGGATCAGTAACAGAAATTGAGACTATTGTAACCTCAATGAACAGATGTGTGAGCCAAACTGTAGTTAACATAGAACAGTGTATAAGGCTCGGGTAAAATAAGATGTTTCTAACACTTCCATTTGATATTTCCATCACTTTATTATAAGCAAGTTCAGTGAAAAGGTTTGTCTTATTTGTCAGGTCAATATTAGAGAAACGAAGTGATTTCTTTCCAAGGATGTACATCTAATAATCTTGGTTAAAGCTTCAATCTTGTTTTAAATGCTTTTCCATTGAAAATGATACCTCTCTTTCAGCTCCCCCATTTCTGAGAAGTATAAAATCTTATAATTTATTATTACCAAAGGGGAAAGGTGGGAGGAGGGATAAATTAACAGTTTGGGATTAACACATACACACTGCTATGTATAAAATAGATCATCAACAAGGAACTACTGTATAGCACAGGGAACTACACTCAACATTTTGCTATAACCTATAAGGGGAAATAATCTGAAAAAGAATAGATATTTTTATTGACATCATCTATCAATGACAGTAAAAGTGTAACCTAAGGGAAGCTGGTGGTGAGTGCTTCTGACCCTGAAGACTTCAATCATCTAAAGTTTGGACTCTGCCTACTTCCCAAGGCCCTTAATGAACATATGTGTAGCCGTAGCTTAAAAAATTTCCCAGTTTGGGTTTCGGGTAGACACTGATTTTGAAAAAGCCCTGGTATTCTCCTTACATGAATGGGACTCTTCCTACTGCTAAAACATGTCTGTCACACCCAGAGGATGGTATACCATCTGATCGGGAAGAGTTTGGAAAAGGCATCTCATCTCCTCATCTCCTGGTGCTCGGGTTCACCCCTCCAGCGTCTTTACTAACAGTCTCCCCACTTGGAGATGTCAGCACTGTCAACATCCTGTTGCGTACAGTTTGGAATTTGTCCAGAGGATGAAGCGGAAGGATGAGGAACAATGAGAGACAAGTCCTAGGTGTTCAGACAGGCACATGTCACTCTAATTTCCAATCAGGAAGATGAATTGACCAAAGGCTAGGATTGCCCATGGAAACAGTATAGGGCTTGAGGAAATCCCGCTGCTTTGTGGCCAGTTCCCATAAACACAAGTTGAACAATGGAACTCAGGGGCAGTAAAATTCACGAAACTGCAGAGTTGAAAATATCCATCACTGAAAAATGTCTTGAGGAAAGTCAGAGAAAAGGACTTGTAAGCAAGGGAGAATGGCAGGAAAGGGATTTGAGGAGGTAGAAAGGACTCGCCATTAAGCACAAGAAAAGGAGCTGAACATTGCCAACATTGCAGTTGGCCAAAAAGGGTGTATGCGTTTTTTTCTGTATATATTCAAGAAAAGGGCATACACTTTTTTAGCCAACCAAACAGGTGGGCACTGGAAGTCAATACTACAAAAGATATCACTTCGCATCAGTCAGAAGAGCCATCCTCATAAAGCATAAACAACAGAAATGCAGGACAGGGCAAGGAGAAGAGGGAGCCCTGTGAGACTTATAGTGGAAATGTATATTGCCAACGGCCATTCTGGAGAAGTGTATTGTGTTTACTAAAGCATCTAAAAAATGAGCTACAGAGCATAGGGCACTTGCACTCATGGGCGTATATCTTGGGAAAAACAAAAATTGAGAGGACACAGGCACCCCAAAGTTTACCCTCTCTCTGTTTAAAAGATCCTCGACTAGGATATAACTTAAATGTCTCTGGAGAGAAAAAATGGATAGAGATGTGGTACTTAGGTAGAGTGGAATATTATTCAGCCTAGAAATCAATGAAATATGGCCAGTTGTAACAACTCCGGAGGAGTTACGTATGATCTTTCTAAGTGACATAATTCAAAAAGAAAAAGACACATATCATAAGATATCACTTAAAGGTGGAATCCAAAATGGCTACACATGAAATAAATTACAAAACAAAAACATAGTCAAATATGTAGAAAACACGCATAAGGCTGCTAAACGGGAAAGGTGGGGAGGGGTGAGGCATCATCCAGGAGGTTGAAATTAGCAAAGATACCATTCCAAATACCAAACTGATAATCAACAAGGCCTACACGGTAGCTAAAAGAACTGCACTCAGCACACTCAAGTCAACGGAAAAGAATATATACGACTGGTAAGAATCTGAAAAAGAATTTACTGATGTCTCTCTGTACGTGAATCAAGTGGATGTACAGCAGCAAGAAACAGAGCTTTGAAAATCAGCTGTAACCAATATAGTAATAAATTGAAAAAAATAAACGACAGAGAGACAGAGAAAACCTCTTACAACTTTTCCTCAGGGACGGTGATGCAACATGGATTGAACACATCTAGACCCACAGCAGGATGAGACATAAGGCTGGAAACTGTTTGCACTAAGAGAAATGTGAGGTTGGGTGAGGAAATGCACACCCTTTAAAGTAATACTACCTGGTACCCATTCAATGGGTCCCAAATCTGCAGGTTCAAGGGATCTTCCTACAGCTAAAACATGCATGGAAAACCCAGAGGACTGTACACCATGTGATCGGGAGATGTGTCTAAAATGCAGCTCATTTATCCTCTCCTGGTGCTCCTGTTCACCGTTCCAGCCACGTTACTTAGAATCTCCCCACTTGGAGAATCAGCACATTTCAACTTCTGTTTCACACATTTTGCAAATTGTGAGGAGGATGAACGGGAAGAGGGGGAAGCAATGAGAGAATAGTTGTAGGGGTTTGGACGGGCACATATCACTTTAATTTCCCATTAAGAATACGAATTGAAAAAAGGCTCAGCCCGCCTCGCAGGAGCCAAAATAGGGCCTGAAGCAATCCTGTGGGTTTGAGGCCAGCTCACAAAAGAGCAACTTAAAAAATGGAGCTCAGGGTCACTGCAATTCACAAACCTGCAGAGTTATAAATGAAAACTAACGTCCAAAAATATGTTGAGGTAAGGCAAAGAAGAGGATCTGAATGCAAGACAGAATTGCAAGAAACAGATTTCAAGAGATAGATTGGACTCGTCTTTAAAGCATATGAAAAGCGGCAGAATTTTGACAATGATGCAGTTGGCCCAAAAGGGCGTATGCGTTTTTTCCTGATTATATCCAGGAAAAAACGCATACGCACTTTATGGGCAACGAAGCAAGCAAGCAATGCAAATGTGCACAACAAAGAAGTCTCATTTCCCACCGGTCAAAAGGGCCATCCTAAAAAATTGTAAAAACCAGAAATGCAGGACAGGCCATGGAGAACAGGGAGCCTTTATACGCTGATGGGCAGTGTGTGAACTGCCGAGAGCCACTCTGGAGAAGTGTATGGTGGTTCCTAAATCATCTAAAAAACAGCTACAGAGCATAGGACACTTCCAATCATGGGAGTATATCTAGGGAAGTCTAAAAATCAACAAGACACAAGCACACCACAGTTTAGGGCTACTCTGTTTACAAGAACCTCAACTTCAGTACACCTTAAATATCCCAGGAAAGAGAACAATGGATAAAGAAGATGTGGTACTTATGTACAATGGAATATCTCTTCACCATGAAATCAATGTAATAAGGCTAGTAGAAGGATAAAGAGTGGATTTAGGTCCGATAATACTACTTGAAATAAGTCAAACAGAAAAAGAAACATATCATAAGATATCACTTATAGAGGGAGGGTAAATATGGCTGCACAAGAAATGAATTACAGAACAGAACAGTGTCTCACATTTAGAAAACACACTTATGTCAGCTTAAGGGGAAAGGAGAGGTGGGGTGATGCATAAAACCAGAGTTTGAAATTAGCACAGATACCGTTCAATAAACCAAATAGATATTAGACAAGATCTACACCTTGCTCAATGAACTGGCCTCAACACACCCTATACACCGCAGAGAAATATATCTGAGTAATAAGAATCTTAAAACCCATGTATTGATATATCTCCATAAGGGAATCAAGTGTGTGCAGAGCGGGACAAACACAGCAGTGAAAATGAGCTAAACCCCATTATAGAAATAAATTTTAAAAACAAAACGCAGAAACAATGAAAGAGAGAAAAATTCTTACAAAATTTGCTCAGGGGCTGTGATGCAACCTGGATTGACCACATATAAACCCACAGTTGGATAAGACATAAGGCTGCACACTTGGGGCTGAGAGGATTGGTGAGCTTTGGTGAGCAACTGCCAAAAGTTTAATGCAATACTTCATGCTACTCATTCCAAGGGTCCCAAAACTCCAGGTTGAAGGGAATCTTCCTACAGCTAAACCATGCTTGGGAAACCCAGCGACTGGTATACCATATGATCGGGAAAGGTTTCTAAAACACACCTCATTTTTCCTCTCCTGGGGCTCCAGATCGACATTCCAGCCACTTTACTAACAATATCCCCACATGGAGAGTCAATGCCTTTAAGTTCTGGTATCGCACAGTCTGCAGTTAGTGCGGAGGATGAATGGGAATAGGGGGAACCAGTGAGAAACTAGCTGTAGCAGTTTCAATGGGCACATGTCACTCTAATTTCACATCAGTAAGAAGAATAAACCAAAGGCACAGCAAGGTGCCCCAGAAGAAGAATAGGGCGTGAAGGAATCCTGTGGTTATGAGGCAAGATCACAAAAATAAGAGCTGAAAAATGGAGCTAAGGGCCACTGCAATTCAAAAACCTGCAGAGTTATAAAGGCCAACTATTTTCAAAAAATATATTGAGATAAGGCTATGAAGAGGCATTGAAAGCAAGGCAGAATTGCAGGAAACCGATTTCAGGAGGTAGACTGGAATTGCATTTAAAGCATAGGAAAAGAGGCAGAACGTCAACAATGATGCACTTGGCCAAAAAGGGCGTATGCGTTTTTTCCTGAATATATTCAGGAAAAAACGCATACGCCCTTTTTGGCCAACCAAGCAAGCTTGCAAAGGAAATCTGCACTACAATGAAGTCTCACTTCCCCCCGGTCAAAAGGGCCATCTGAAAAAAGTGTAAAATCCAGAAAGGCAGGACAGGCCATGGAGAACTGGGAGCCTTGTTATGCTGATGGGTGGGATGTAAATTGCCAACAGCCACTCGGGAGAAATGTATGGTGTTTCCTGAAACATCTAAAAAACAAAGTAACAGAGCCTAGGGCACTTCCACTTATGGTCCTATAGCTTAGGGAAATTAAAATCAAAAAGACACAGCCACCCCAAAGTTTGGGACGGCTCTGTTTACAAGTACCTCCTTTACGGTACAAGTTCAATATTACAGAAAGCGAAAAATGGATAAAGAAGTTGTGGTATTTATGTACAATGCAATATCACTCAGCAATGACATCTATGTCATCAGGCCCGTAGCAGCATAATGAGTGGATTCAGGTATGATGATTCTAACTGAAATAAGTCACACAGAAAAAGAAACATCATAAGATATCACTAATACACGGAATGTAAACTTGGCTACACAGGAACTGGATTACAAAGCAGAACAGGGTCTCAAATTTAGAAAACCAACTTATGCTTGCTTAAGGGGAAAGGTGAGTTGGGGTGCTGCATAAAACCAGAGATTGAAATGATCACAGATAAAGTTCCTTAAGCCAAATATGTAATAGACAAGAGCTACTCCTTGTTCAACGAAATGGACTCAACACCCCATATTAAACGCCTAAGAATGTACCTGACTAGTAAGTATCTTAAAACCTATGGATTGCTATGTCTCCGAAAGAGAATCAAGCATGTGTACAGGGGCATAAACGCAGCAGTGATAGGATTGGAGAGGTTCGGTGAGCAAATGAAGACCCTTTGAAGTCATATTGCATGGTACCATTTCCACGGGTCTCAACTCTCCAGGTTTAAGGGATTCTTCCTTCGGCTAAAACATGCATGTGGAACCCAGAGTATGATCAACCATGTGATGGGGAGACGTATTCCAATATGTCTCAGTTTTCATCCCCTGGTACTCGGGTGCAACATTCCAGACGGTTTACTAACACTCTCCCGACTTGGAGAGTCAGTGCCTTTAACCTCTTGTTTGGCCCAGTTTGCAATTTCTCCAGTAGATGAACTGGAATACGGAGAACCAATTAGAGACTAGCTGGAGGTGTCTGGACGGGCAAATTTAACTCTCATTTCCCACCAGGAAGAGGAATTAACCAAAGGCTCAGCGTGCCGTGCCGGAACCAGATTAGGGCCTGAAGCAATCCTGCGGTGTTGTGGACAGCTCAAAAGAAAGCGAGTTGAAGAAAGGAGCTCAGGGGCACTGTAATTCACAAACCTGCAGAGTTATAAATGACAGCTATCGTCCAAAAATATACTGAAGTAAGGCTGCCAAGAGGACTTGAAAGCGGGGCAGAATTGCAGGAAACCGATTTCAGGAGGTAGACTGGAATTGCATTTAAAGCATAGGAAAAGAGGCAGAACGTGGACAATGATGCACTTGGCCAAAAAGGGCGTATGCGTTTTTTCCTGAATATATTCAGGAAAAAACGCATACGCACTTTTTGGCCAACCAAGCAAGCTTGCAAAGGAAATCTGCACTACAATGAAGTCTCACTTCACCCGGGTCAAAAGGGCCATCTGAAAAAAGTGTAAAATCCAGAAAGGCAGGACAGGCCATGGAGAACTGGGAGACTTGTTATGCTGATGGGCGGGATGTAAATTGCCAACAGCCACTCGGGAGAAGTGTATGGTGTTTCCTGAAACATCTAAAAAACAAAGCAACAGAGCCTAGGGCAGTTCCACTTATGGTCCTATAGCTTAGGGAAATTAAAATCAAAAAGACACAGCCTCCCCAAAGTTTGGGATGGCTCTGTTTA
The DNA here is from genome assembly GCF_937001465.1 of Orcinus orca. NCBI lineage: Eukaryota > Metazoa > Chordata > Mammalia > Artiodactyla > Delphinidae > Orcinus > Orcinus orca. The sequence continues at coordinate 763,874 of NW_026044011.1, forward strand.
CAAGAACCTCGTTTACGGTACAAGTTCAATATCACAGAAAGCGAAAAATGGATAAAGAAGTTGTGGTATTTACGTACAATGCAATATCCCTCAGCAATGACATCTATGTCATCAGGCCCGTAGCAGCATAATGAGTGGATTCAGGTATGATGATTCTAACTGAAATAAGTCACACAGAAAAAGAAACATCATAAGATATCACTAATACACGGAATGTAAACTTGGCTACACAGGAACTGAATTCCAAAACAGAACAGGGTCTCAAATTTAGAAAACCAGCTTATGCTTGCTTAAGGGGAAAGGTGAGTTGGGGTGCTGCATAAAACCAGAGATTGAAATGAGCACAGATAAATTTCTTTAAGCCAAATATGTAATAGACAAGAGCTACTCCTTGCTCAACGAAATGGACTCAACACCCCATATTAAACGCCTAAGAATGTACCTGAGTAGTAAGTATCTTAAAACCTATGGATTGCTATGTCTCCGAAAGAGAATCAAGCGTGTGTACAGGGGCATAAAGGCAGCAGTGATAGGATTGGAGAGGTTCGGTGGGCAAACGAAGACCCTTTGAAATCATATTGCATCGTACCCATTCCACGGGTCTCAACTCTCCAGGTTTAAGGGATTCTTCCTTCAGCTAAAACATGCATGTGGAACCCAGAGTATGATCAACCATGTGATCGGGAGACGTGTGCCATTATATCTCAGTTCTCGTCCCCTGGTACTCGGGTGCAACATTCCAGACCCTTTACTAACACTCTCCCGACTTGGAGAGTCAGTGCCTTTAACCTCATGTTTGGCCCAGTTTGCAATTTCTGCGGAACATGAACAGGAATAGGGAGAAACAATGAGAGACTAGCTGGAGGTGTCTGGACGGGCAAATTTAACTCTCATTTCCCACCAGGAAGAGGAATTAACCAAAGGCTCAGCGTGCCGTGCCGGAACCTGATTAGGGCTGGAAGCAATCCTGCGGTGTTGCGGCCAGCTCACAAGAAAGTGAGTTAAATAAAGGAGCCCAGGGGCACTGTAATTCACAAACCTGCAGAGTTATAAATGACAGCTATCGTCCAAAAATATACTGAAGTAAGGCTGCCAAGAGGACTTGAAAGCGGGGCAGAATTGCAGGACACCGATTTCAGGAGGTAGACTGGAATTGCATTTAAAGCATAGGAAAAGAGGCAGAACGTCGACAATGATGCACTTGGCCAAAAAGGGCGTATGGGATTTTTCCTGAATATATTCAGGAAAAAACGCATACGCCCTTTTTGGCCAACCAAGCAAGCTTGCAAAGGAAATCTGCACTACAATGAAGTCTCACTTCCCCCCGGTCAAAAGGGCCATCTGAAAAAAGTGTAAAATCCAGAAAGGCAGGACAGGCCATGGAGAACTGGGAGCCTTGTTATGCTGATGGGCGGGATGTAAATTGCCAACAGCCACTCACGAGAAGTGTATGGTGTTTCCTGAAACATCTACAAAACAAAGCAACAGAGCCTAGGGCACTTCCACTTATGGTCCTATAGCTTAGGGAAATTAAAATCAAAAAGACACAGCCACCCCAAAATTTGGGACGGCTCTGTTTACAAAAACCTCGTTTAGGGTACATGTTCAATATCGCAGAAAGTGAAAAATGGGTAAAGAATTTGTGGTACTTACATACAATGCAATATCACTCAGCATTGACATCTATGTCATCAGGCCTGTAGCAACATAATGAGTGGATTCAGGTATAATGATTCTAACTGAAATAAGTCACACAGAAAAAGAAACATCATAAGATATCACTAATACACGGAATGTAAACTTGGCTACACAGAACTGGATTACAAAAGAGAACAGGGTCTCAAATTTAGAAAACCAACTTATGCTTGCTTAAGGGGAAAGGTGAGTTGGGGTGCTGCATAAAACCAGAGATTGAAATGAGCACAGATAAAGTTCCTTAAGCCAAATATGTAATAGACAAGAGCTACTCCTTGCTCAACTAGATGGACTCAACACCCCATATTAAATGCCTAAGAATGTACCTGACTATTAAGTATCTTAAAACCTATGGATTGCTATGTCTCCGAAAGAGAATCAAGCGTGTGTACAGGGGCATAAACGCAGCAGTGATAGGATTGGAGAGGTTCGGTGAGCAAATGAAGACCCTTTGAAGACATATTGCATGGTACCCATTCCACGGGTCTCAACTCTCCAGGTTTAAGGGATTCTTCCTTCAGCTAAAGCATGCATGTGGAACCCAGAGTATGATCAACCGTGTGATCGGGAGACGTGTTGAAATATGTCTCAGTTCTCATCCCCTGGTACTCGGGTGCAACATTCCAGATGCTTTACTAACACTCTCCCGACTTGGAGAGTCAGTGCCTTTAACCTCCTGTTTGGCCCAGTTTGCAAATTCCGCGGAAGATGAACAGGAATAGGGAGAACCAATGAGAGACTAGCTGGAGGTGTCTGGACGGGCAAATTTAACTCTCATTTCCCACCAGGAAGAGGAATTAACCAAAGGCTCAGCGTGCCATGCTGGAACCAGATTAGGGCCTGAAATAATCCTGCGGTGTTGCGGCCAGCTCACAAGAAAGCGAGTTGAAGAAAGGAGCTCAGGGTCACTGTAATTCACAAACCTGCAGAGTTATAAATGACAGCTATCGTCCAAAAATATACTGAAGTAAGGCTGCCAAGAGGACTTGAAAGCCGGGCAGAATTGCAGGAAACCGATTTCAGGAGGTAGACTGGAATTGCATTTAAAGCATAGGAAAAGAGGCAGAACGTTGACAATGATGCACTTGGCCAAAAAGGGCGTATGCGTTTTTTCCTGAATATATTCAGGAAAAAACGCATACGCCCTTTTTGGCCAACCAAGCAAGCTTGCAAAGGAAATCTGCACTACAATGAAGTCTCACTTCCCCCCGGTCAAAAGGGCCATCTGAAAAAAGTGTAAAATCCAGAAAGGCAGGACAGGCCATGGAGAACTGGGAGCCTTGTTATGCTGATGGGCGGGATGTAAATTGCCAACAGCCACTCGGGAGAAGTGTATGGTGTTTCCTGAAACATCTAAAAAACAAAGCAACAGAGCCTAGGGCACTTCCACTTATGGTCCTATAGCTTAGGGAAATTAAAATCAAAAAGACAAAGCCACCCCAAAGTTTGGGATGGCTCTGTTTATAAGAACCTCGTTTACGGTACAAGTTCAATATCGCATAAAGCGAAAAATGAATAACGAAGTTGTTTTACTTACGTACAATGCAATATCACTCAGCAATGAAATCTATGTCATCAGGCCCATAGCAGCATAATGAGTGGATTCAGGTATGATGATTCTAACTGAAATAAGTCACACAGAAAAAGAAACATCATAAGATATCACTAATACACGGAATGTAAACTTGGCTACACAGGAACTGAATTTCAAAACAGAACATGGTCCCAAATTTAGAAAATCAACTTATGCTTTCTTAAGGGGAAAGGTGAGTAGGGGTGCTGCATAAAACCAGAGATTGAAATGAGCACAGATAATGTTCCTTAAGCCAAATATGGAATAGACAAGAGCTACTCCTTGCTCAACGAAATGGACTCAAAACCCCATATAAAACGCATAAGAATGTACCTGACTAGTAATATCTTAAAATCTATGGATTGCTATGTCTCCGAAAGAGAATCAAGCATGTGTAGAGGGGCATAAACGCAGCCGTGATAGGATTGGAGAGGTTCGGTGAGCAAACGAAGACCCTTTGAAGTCATATTGCATGGTACCCATTCCACGGGTCACTACTCTCCAGGTTTAAGGGATTCTTCCTTCAGCTAAAACATGCATGTGGAACCCAGAGTATGATCAACCGTGTGATCGGGAGATGTGTTCCAATATGTCTCAGTTCTCGTCCCCTGGAACTCGGGTGCAACATTCCAGAAGTTTAACTAACACTCTCCCGACATGGAGAGTCAGTGCCTTTAACCTCCTGTTTGGCCCAGTTTGAAATTTCTGTGGAGGATGAACAGGTATAGGGAGAACCAATGAGAGACTAGCCGGAGGTGTCTGGACGGGCAAATTTAACTCTCATTTCCCACCAGGAAGAGGAATTAACCAAAGGCTCAGCGTTACATGCCAGAACCAGATTATGGCCTGAAGCAATCCTGCGGTGTTGCGGCCAGCTCACAAGAAAGCGAGTTGAAGAAAGGAGCTCAGGGGCACTGTAATTCACAAACCTGCAGAGTTATAAATGACAGCTATCGTCCAAAAATATACTGAAGTAAGGCTGCCAAGAGGACTTGAAAGCCGGGCAGAATTGCAGGAAACCGATTTCAGGAGGTAGACTGGAATTGCATTTAAAGCATAGGAAAAGAGGCAGAACGTCGACAATGATGCACTTGGCCAAAAAGGGCATATGCGTTTTTTCCTGAATATATTCAGGAAAAAACGCATATGCACTTTTAGGCCATCAAGCAAGCTTGCAAAGGAAATCTGCACTACAATGAAGTCTCACTTCCCCCGGGTCAAAAGGGCCATCTGAAAAAACTGTAAAATCCAGAAAGGCAGGACAGGCCATGGAGAACTGGGAGCCTTGTTATGCTGATGGGCGGGATGTAAACTGCCAACAGCCACTCGGGAGAAGTGTATGGTGTTTCCTGAAACATCTAAAAAACAAAGCAACAGAGCCTAGGGCACTTCCACTTATGGTCCTATAGCTTAGGGAAATTAAAATCAAAAAGACACAGCCACCCCAAAGTTTGGGATGGCTCTGTTTACAAGAACCTCGTTTACGGTACATAATCAATATCGCAGAAAGTGAAAAATGGATAAAGAAGTTGTGGTACTTACGTACAATGCAATATCACTCAGCAATGAAATCTATGTCATCAGGCCCGTAGCAGCATAATGAGTGGATTCAGGTATGATGATTCTAACTGAAATAAGTCATACAGAAAAAGAAACATCATAAGATATCACTAATACACGGAATGTAAACTTGGCTACACAGGAACTGAATTTCAAAACAGAACATTGTCCCAAATTTAGAAAATCAACTTATGCTTGCTTAAGGGGAAAGGTGAGTTGGGGTGCTGCATAAAACCAGAGATTGAAATGATCACAAATAAAGTTCCTTAAGCCAAATATGTAATAGACAAGAGCTACTCCTTGCTCAACGAAATGGACTCAAAACCCCATATTAAACGCCTAATAATGTACCTGACTAGTAATATCTTAAAATCTATGGATTGCTATGTCTCCGAAAGAGAATCAAGCATGTGTAGAGGGGCATAAACGCAGCAGTGATAGGATTGGAGAAGTTCGGTGAGCAAACGAAGACCCTTTGATGTCATATTGCATGGTACCCATTCCACGGGTCTCAACTCTCCAGGTTTAAGGGATTCTTCCTTCAGCTAAAACATGCATGTGGAACCCAGAGTATGATCAACCGTGTGATCGGGAGACGTGTTCAAATATGTCTCAGTTTTCCTCCCCTGGTACTCGGGTGCAACATTCCAGATGCTTTACTAACACTCTCCCGACTTGGAGAGTCATTGCCTTTAACCTCCTGTTTGGCCCAGTTTGCAAATTCCACGGAAGATGAACAGGAATAGGGAGAACAAATGAGAGACTAGCTGGAGGCATCTGGACGGGCAAATTTATCTCTCACTTCCCACCAGGGAGAGGAATTAACCAAAGGCTCAGCATGCCGTGCCGGAACCAGATTAGGGCCTGAAGCAATCCTGCGGTGTTGCGGCCAGCTCACAAGAAAGCGAGTTGAAGAAAGGAGCTCAGGGGCACTGTAATTCACAAACCTGCAGAGTTATAAATGACAGCTATCGTCCAAAAATATACTGAAGTAAGGCTGCCAAGAGGACTTGAAAGCGGGGCAGAACTGCAGGAAACCGATTTCAGCAGGTAGACTGGATTTGCATTTAAAGCACAGGAAAAGAGGCAGAACGTCGACAATGATGCACTTGGCCAAAAAGGGCGTATGCTTTTTTTCCTGAATATATTCAGGAAAAAAAGCATACGCCCTTTTTGGCCAACCAAGCAAGCTTGCAAAGGAAATCTGCACTACAATGAAGTCTCACTTCCCCCCAGTCAAAAGGGCCATCTGAAAAAAGTGTAAAATCCAGAAAGGCAGGACAGGCCATGGAGAACTGGGAGCCTTGTTATGCTGATGGGCGGGATGTAAATTGCCAACAGCCACTCGGGAGAAGTGTATGGTGTTTCCTGGAACATCTAAAACAAAGCAACAGAGCCTAGGGCACTTCCACTTATGGTCCTGTAGCTTAGGGAAATTAAAATCAAAAAGACACAGCCACCCCAAAGTTTGGGACGGCTCTGTTTACAAGAACCTCGTTTACGGTACAAGTTCAATATCACAGAAAGTGAAAAATGGATAAAGAAGTTGTGGTACTTACGTACAATGCAATATCACTCAACAATGAAATCTATGTCATCAGGCCCGTAGCAGCATAGAGTGGATTCAGGTATGATGATTCTAACTGAAATAAGTCACACAGAATAAGAAACATCATAAGATATCACTAATACACGGAATGTAAACATGGCTACACAGGAACTGGATTACAAAACAGAACAGAGTCTCAAATTTAGAAAACCAACTTATGCTTGCTTAAGGGGAAAGGTGAGTTGGGGTGCCGCATAAAACCAGAGATTGAAATGAGCACAGATAAAGTTCCTTAAGCCAAATATGTAATAGACAAGAGCTACTCCTTGCTCAACGAAATGGACTCAAAACCCCATATTAAATGTCTAATAATGTACCTGAGTAGTAAGTATCTGAAAACCTATGGATTGCTATGTCTCTGAAAGTGAATCAATCGTGAGTACAGGGGCATAAACGCAGCAGTGATAGGATTGGAGAGTTTTGGTGAGCAAATGAAGACCCTTTGAAGTCGTATTGTATGGTACCCATTCCACGGGTCTCAACTCTCCAGGTTTAAGGGATTCTTCCTTCAGCTAAAACATGCATGTGGAACCCAGAGTATGATCAACCGTGTGATCGGGAGATGTGTTCCAATATGTCCCCTGGTACTCGGGTGCAACATTCCAGAAGTTTAACTAACACTCTCCCGACATGGAGAGTCAGTGCCTTTAACCTCCTGTTTGGCCCAGTTTGAAATTTCTATGGAGGATGAACAGGTATAGGGAGAACCAATGAGAGACTAGCCGGAGGTGTCTGGACGGGCAAATTTAACTCTCATTTCCCACCAGGAAGAGGAATTAACCAAAGGCTCAGCGTGCCATGCCGGAACCAGATTATGGCCTGAAGCAATCCTGTGGTGTTGCGGCCAGCTCACAAGAAAGCGAGTTGAAGAAAGGAGCTCAGGGGCACTGTAATTCACAACCCTGCACAGTTATAAATGACAGCTATCGTCCAAAAATATACGAAGTAAGGCTGCCAAGAGTCCTTGAATGCAGGGCAGAAATGCAGGAAATCAATTTCAGGAGGTAGACTGGAATTGCATTTAAAGCATAGGAAAAGAGGCAGAACGTGGACAATGATGCACTTGGCCAAAAAGGGCATATGCGTTTTTTCCTGAATATATTCAGGAAAAAACGCATATGCACTTTTAGGCCATCAAGCAAGCTTGCAAAGGAAATCTGCACTACAATGAAGTCTCACTTCCCCCTGGTCAAAAGGGCCATCTGAAAAAAGTGTAAAATCCAGAAAGGCAGGACAGGCCATGGAGAACTGGGAGCCTTGTTATGCTGATGGGTGGGATGTAAATTGCCAACAGCCACTGGGGAGAAGTGTATGGTGTTTCCTGAAACATCTATAAACAAAGCAACAGAGCCTAGGGCACTTCCACTTATGGTCCTATAGCTTAGGGAAATTAAAATCAAAAATACACAGCCACCCCAAAGTTTGGGACGGCTCTGTTTACAAGAAACTCGTTTACGGTACAAGTTCAATATCGCAGAAAGTGAAAAATGGGTAAAGAAGTTGTGGTACTTACGCACAATGCAATATCACTCAGCAATGAAATCTATGTCATCAGGCCAATAGCAGCATAATGAGTGGATTCAGCTATGATGATCCTAACTGAAACAAGTCACACAGAAAAGGAAACATCATAAGATATCACTAATACACAGAATGTAAACTTGGCTACACAGGAACTGGATTACAAAACAGAACAGTGTCTCAAATGTAGAAAACCAACATATGCTTGCTTAAGGGGAAAGGTGAGTTGGGGTGCTGCATAAAACCAGAGATTTAAATGAGCACAGATAAAGTTCCTTAAGCCAAATATGGAATAGACAAGAGCTACTCCTTGCTCAACAAAATGGACTCAACACCCGATATTAAACGCCTAAGAATGTACCTGACTAGTAAGTATCTTAAAACCTATGGATTGCTATGTCTCCGAAAGAGAATCAAGCGTGTGTACAGGGGCATAAACACAGCAGTGATAGGATTGGAGAGGTTCGGTGAGCAAATGAAGACCCTTTGAAGTCATATTGCATGGTACCCATTCCACGGGTCTCAACTCTCCAGGTTTAAGGGATTCTTCCTTCAGCTAAAACATGCATGTGGAACCCAGAGTATGATCTACCGTGTGATCGGGAGACGTGTTCAAATATGTCTCAGTTTTCCTCCCCTGGTACTCGGGTGCAACATTCCAGATGCTTTACTAACACTCTCCCAACTTGGAGACTCAGTGCCTTAAACCTCTTGATTGGCCCAGTTTGCAATTTCTGTGGAAGATGAACAGGAACAGGGAGAACCAGTTAGAGACTAGCTGGAGGTGTCTGGACGGGCAAATTTAACTCTCATTTCCCACCAGGAAGAGGAATTAACCAAAGGTTCAGCGTGCCATGCCGGAACCAGATTAGGGCCTGAAATAATCCTGCGGTGTTGCGGCCAGCTCACAAGAAAGCGAGTTGAAGAAAGGAGCTCAGGGGCACTGTAATTCACAAACCTGCAGAGTTATAAATGACAGCTATCGTCCAAAAATATACTGAAGTAAGGCTGCCAAGAGGACTGGAAAGTGGGGCAGAATTGCAGGAAACCGATTTCAGGAGGTAGACAGGAATTGCATTTAAAGCATAGGAAAAGAGGCAGAACGTCAACAATGATGCACTTGGCCTAAAAGGGCATATGCGTTTTTTCCTGAATATATTCAGGAAAAAACGCATATGCACTTTTAGGCCATCAAGCAAGCTTGCAAAGGAAATCTGCACTACAATGAAGTCTCACTTCCCCCTGGTCAAAAGGGCCATCTGAAAAAAGTGTAAATTCCAGAAAGGCAGGACAGGCCATGGAGAACTGGGAGCCTTGTTATGCTGATGGGTGGGATGTAAATTGCCAACAGCCACTGGGGAGAAGTGTATGGTGTTTCCTGAAACATCTATAAACAAAGCAACAGAGCCTAGGGCACTTCCACTTATGGTCCTATAGCTTAGGGAAATTAAAATCAAAAAGACACAGCCACCCCAAAGTTTGGGACGGCTCTGTTTACAAGAAACTCGTTTACGGTACAAGTTCAATATCACAGAAAGTGAAAAATGGATAAAGAAGTTGTGGTACTTACGTACAATGCAATATCACTCAGCAATGAAATCTATGTCATCAGGCCAATAGCAGCATAATGAGTGGATTCAGCTATGATGATCCTAACTGAAACAAGTCACACAGAAAAGGAAACATCATAAGATATCACTAATACACAGAATGTAAACTTGGCTACACAGGAACTGGATTACAAAGAAGAATAGTGTCTCAAATGTAGAAAACCAACATATGCTTGCTTAAGGGGAAAGGTGAGTTGGGGTGCTGCATAAAACCAGAGATTGAAATGAGCACAGATAAAGTTCCTTAAGCCAAATATGGAATAGACAAGAGCTACTCCTTGCTCAACAAAATGGACTCAACACCCCATATTAAACGCCTAAGAATGTACCTGACTAGTAAGTATCTTAAAACCTATGGATTGCTATGTCTCCGAGAGAGAATCAAGCATGTGTACAGGGGCATAAACGCAGCAGTGATAGGATTGGAGAGGTTCGGTGAGCAAATGAAGACCCTTTGAAGTCATATTGCATGGTACCCATTCCACGGGTCTCAACTCTCCAGGTTGAAGGGATTCTTCCTTCAGCTAAAACATGCATGTGGAACCCAGACTATGATCAACCGTGTGATCGGGAGACATGTTCAAATATGTCTCAGTTCTCGTCCCCTGGTACTCGGGTGCAACTTTCCAGACGCTTTACTAACACTCTCCCGACTTGGAGAGTCAGTGCCTTTAACCTCCTGTTTGGCCCAGTTTGCAATTTCTGCGGAAGATGAACAGGAATAGGGAGAACCAATGAGAGACTAGCTGGAGGTGTCTGGACGGGCAAATTTAACTCTCATTTCCCACCAGGAAGAGGAATTAACCAAAAGCTCAGAGTGCCGTGCCGGAACCAGCTTAGGGCCTGAAGCAATCCTGCGGTGTTGCGGCCAGCTCACAAGAAAGCGAGTTGAAGAAAGGAGCTCAGGGGCTTGTAATTCACAAACATGTAGAGTTATAAATGACAGCTATCGTCCAAAAATATACTGAAGTAAGGCTGCCAAGAGGACTTGAAAGTGGGGCAGAATTGCAGGAAACCGATTTCAGGACGTAGACTGGAATTGCATTTAAAGCATAGGAAAAGAGGCAGAACGTTGACAATGATGCACTTGGCCAAAAAGGGCGTATGCGTTTTTTCCTGAATATATTCAGGAAAAAACGCATACGCCCTTTTTGGCCAACCAAGCAAGCTTGCAAAGGAAATCTGCACTACAATGAAGTCTCACTTCCCCCCGGTCAAAAGGGCAATCTGAAAAAAGTATAAAATCCAGAAAGGCAGGACAGGCCATGGAGAACTGGGAGCCTTGTTATGCTGATTGGCGGGATGTAAATTGCCAAGAGCCACTGGGGAGAAATGTATGGTGTTTCCTGAAACATCTAAAAAACAAAGCAACAGAGCCTAGGGCACTTCCACTTATGGTCCTATAGCTTAGGGAAATTAAAATCAAAAAGACACAGCCACCCGAAAGTTTGGGACGGCTCTGTTTACAAGAACCTCGTTTACGATACAAGTTCAATGTCGCAGAAAGTGAAGAATGGATAAAGAAGTTGTGGTACTTACGTACAATGCAATATCACTCAGCAATGAAATCTATGTCATCAGGCCCATAGCACCATAATGAGTGGATTCAGGTATGATGATTCTAACTGAAATAAGTCACACAGAAAAAGAAACATCATAAGATATCAAAAATACACGGAATGTAAACTTGGCTACACAGGAACTGGATTACAAAACAGAACAGTGTCTCAAATTTAGAAAACCAACTTATGCTTGCTTAAGGGGAAAGGTGAGTTGGGGTGCTGCATAAAACCAGAGATTGAAATGAGCACAGATAATGTTCCTTAAGCCAAATATGTAATAGACAAAAGCTACTCCTTGCTCAACGAAATGGACTCAAAACCCCATATTAAATGCCTAAGAATGTACCTGACTAGTAATATCTTAAAATCTATGGATTGCTATGTCTCTGAAAGAGAATCAAGCATGTGTACAGCGGCATAAACGCAGCAGTGATAGGGTTGGAGAGGTTCGGTGAGCAAACGAAGACCCTTTGAAGTCATATTGCATGGTACCCATTCCACGGGTCTCAACTCTCCAGGTTTAAGGGATTCTTCCTTCAGCTAAAACATGCATGTGGAACCCAGAGTATGATCAACCGTGTGATCGGGAGATGTGTTCCAATATGTCTCAGTTCTCGTCCCCTGGTACTCGGGTGCAACATTCCAGAAGCTTAACTAAAACTCTCCCGACTTGGAGAGTCAGTGCCTTTAACCTCCTGTTTGGCCCAGTTTGCAATTTCTGTGGAGGATGAACAGGAATAGGGAGAACCAATGAGAGACTAGCTGGAGGTGTCTGGACAGGCAAATTTAACTCTCATTTCCCACCAGGAAGAGGAATTAACCAAAGGCTCAGCATGACGTGCCAGAACCAGATTAGGGCCTGAAGCAATCCTGCGGTGTTGCGGCCAGCTCACAAGAAAGCGAGTTGAAGAAAGCAGCTCAGGGGCACTGTAATTCACAAACCTGCAGAGTTATAAATGACAGCTATCGTCCAAAAATATACTGAAGTAAGGCTGCCAAGAGGAGTTGAAAGCGGGGCAGAATTGCAGGAAACCGATTTCAATAGGTAGACTGGAATTGCATTTAAAGCATAGGAAAAGAGGCAGAATGTCGACAATGATGCACTTGGCCAAAAAGGGCGTATGCGTTTTTTCCTGAATATATTCAGGAAAAAACGCATACGCCCTTTTTGGCTAACCAAGCAAGCTTGCAAAGGAAATCTGCACTACAATGAAGTCTCACTTCCCCCCAGTCAAAAGGTCCATCTGAATAAAGTGTAAAATCCAGAAAGCCAGGACAGGCCATGGAGAACTGGGTGCCTTGTTATGCTGATGGGTGGGATGTAAATTGCCAACAGCCACTCGGGAGAAGTGTATGGTGCTTCCTGAAACATCTAAAAAACAGAGGAACAGAGCCTAGGGCACTTCCACTTATGGTCCTATAATTTAGGGAAATTAAAATCAAAAAGACACAGCCACCCCAAAGTTTGTGATGACTCTCTTTACAAGAACCTCCTTTACAGTACAAGTTCAATATCACAGAAAGCAAAAAATGGATAAAGAAGTTGTGGTACTTACGTACAATGCAATATCACTCAGAAATGAAATCTATGTCATCAGGCCCGTAGCAGCATAATGAGTGGATTCAGTTATGATGATTCTAACTGAAATAAGTCACACAGAAAAAGAAACATCATAAGATATCACTAATACACGGAATGTAAACTTGGCTACACAGGCACTGAATTACAAAACAGAACAGGGTCTCAAATTTAGAAAACCAACTTATGCTTGCTTAAGGGGAAAGGTGAGTTGGGGTGCTGCATAAAACCAGAGATTGAAATGAGCACAGATAAAGTTCCTTAAGCCAAATATGGAATAGACAAGAGCTACTCCTTGCTCAACGAAATGGACTCAACACCCCATATTAAACGCCTAAGAATGTACCTGACTAGTAATTATCTTAAAACCTGTGGATTGCTACGTCTCTGAAAGAGAATCAAACATTTGTACAGGGGCATAAACACAGCAGTGATAGGATTGCAGAGGTTCGGTGAGCAAATGAAGACCCTTTAAAGTCATATTGCATGGTACCCATTCCACGGGTCTCAACTCTCCAGATTTAAGGGATTCTGCCTTCAGCTGAAACATGCATGTGGAACCCAGAGTATGATCAACCGTGTGATCGGGAGACGTGTTCAAATATGTCTCAATTCTCGTCCCCTGGTACTCGGGTGCAACATTCCAGACGCTTCACTAACACTCTCCCGACTTGGAGAGTCAGTGACTTTAACCTCCTGTTTGGCCCAGTTTGCAGTTTCTGCGGAAGATGAACAGGAATAGGGAGAACCAATGAGAGACTAGCTGGAGGTGTCTGGACGGGCAAATTTAACTCTCATTTCCCACCAGGAAGAGGAATTAACCAAAGGCTCAGCGTGCCGTGCCGGAACCAGATTAGGGCCTGAAGCAATCCTGCGGTGTTGCGGCCAGCTCACAAGAAAGCGAGTTGAAGAAAGGGGCTCAGGGGCACTGTAATTCACACACCTGCAGAGTTATAAATGACAGCTATCGTCCAAAAATATACTGAAGTAAGGCTGCCAAGAGGACTTGAAAGCGGGGCAGAATTGCAGGAAACCGATTTCAGGAGGTACACTGGAATTGCATTTAAAGCATAGGAAAAGAGGCAGAACGTCCACAATGATGCACTTGGCCAAAAAGGGCGTATGCGTTTTTTCCTGAATATATTCAGGAAAAAACGCATACGCCCTTTTTGGCCAACCAAGCAAGCTTGCAAAGGAAATCTGCACTACAATGAAGTCTCACTTCCCCCCGGTCAAAAGGGCCATCTGAAAAAAGTGTAAAATCCAGAAAGGCAGGACAGGCCATGCAGAACTGGGAGCCTTGTTATGCTGATGGGCTGGATGTAAATTGCCACCAGCCACTCAGGAGAAGTGTATGGTGTTTCCTGAAACATCTAAAAAACAAAGCAACAGAGCCTAGGGCACTTCCACTTATGGTCCTATAGCTTAGGGAAATTAAAATCAAAAAGACACAGCCACCCCAAAGTTTGGGACGGCTCTGTTTACAAGAACCTCGTTTACGGTACAAGTTCAATATCGCAGAAAGCGAAAAATGGATAAAGAAGTTGTGGTACTTACGTACAATGCAATATCACTCAACAATGAAATCTATGTCATCAGGCCCGTAGCAACATAATGAGTGGATTCAGGTATGATGATTCTAACTGAAATAAGTCACACAGAAGAAGAAACATCGAAAGATATCACTAATACACGGAATGTAAACTTGTCTACAAAGGAACTGAATTACAAAACAGAACAGTGTCTGAAATTCAGAAAACCAACTTATGCTTGCTTAAGGGGAAAGGTGAGATGGGGTGTTACATAAAATCAGAGATTGAAATGAGCACAGATAAAGTTCCTTAAGCCAGATATGTAATACACAAGAGCTACTCCTTGCTCAACGAAATAGACCCAACACCCAATATTAAACGCCTAATAAAGTAACTGACTAGTAAGTATCTTAAAACCTATGGAATGCTATGTCTCCAAAAGAGAATCAAGAGTGTGTACAGGGGCATAAACGCAGCAGTGATAGGATTGGAGAGGTTCGGTGAGCAAATGAATACCCTTTGAAGTCACATTGCATGGAACCCATTCCACGGGTCTCAACACTCCAGGTTTAAGGGATTCTTCCTTCAGCTAAAACATGCATGTGGAACCCAGAGTATGATCAACCATGTGATCAGGAGACGTGTTCCAATATGTCCCAGTTCTCGTCCCCTGGTACTCGGGTGCAACATTCCAGACGCTTTACTAACACTCTCCCGACTAGGAGAGTCAGTGCCTTTAACCTCCTGTTTGGCCCAGTTTGCAAATTCCGCGGAAGATGAACAGGAATAGGGAGAACCAATGAGAGACTAGCTGGAGGTGTCTGGACGGGCAAATTTAACTCTCATTTCCCACCAGGAAGAGGAATTAACCAAAGGCTCAGCGTGCCGTGCCAGAAACAGATTAGGGCCTGATACAATCATGCGGTGTGCGACCAGCTCACAAGAAAGTGAGTTGAAGAAAGGAGCTCAGGGGCACTGTAATTCACAAACCTGCAGAGTTATAAATGACAGCTATCGTCCAAAAATATACTGAAGTAAGGCTGCCAAGAGGACTTGAAAGCGGGGCAGAATTGCAGGAAACCGATTTCAGGACGTAGACTGGAATTGCATTTAAAGCATAGGAAAAGAGGCAGAACGTAGACAATGATGCACTTGGCCAAAAGGGCGTATGCGTTTTCTCCTGAATATATTTAGGAAAAAACGCATATGCCCTTTTTGGCCAACCAAGCAAGCTTGCAAAGGAAATCTGCACTACAATGAAGTCTCACTTCCCCCCGGTCAAAAGGGCCATCTGAAAAAAGTGTAAAATCCAGAAAGGCAGGACAGGCCATGGAGAACTGGGAGCCTTGTTATGCTGATGGGCGGGATGTAAATTGCCAATAGCCACTCGGGAGAAGTGTATGGTGTTTCCTGAAACATCTAAAAAACAAAGCAATAGAGTCTAGGGCACTTCCACTTATGGTCCTATAGCTTAGGGAAATTAAAGTCAAAAAGACACAGCCACCCCAAAGTTTGGGACGGCTCTGTTTACAAGAACCTCGTTTACGGTGCAAGTTCAATATCGCAGAAAGTGAAAACTGGATAAAGAAGTTGTGGTACTTACGTAGAATGTAATATCACTCAGCAATGAAATCTATGTCATCAGGCCCGTAGCACCATAATGAGTGGATTCAGGTATGATGATTCTAACTGAAATAAGTCACACAGAAAAAGAAACATCATAAGATATCACTAATACACGGAATGTAAACTTGGCTACACAGGAACTGGATTACAAAACAGAACAGGGTCTCAAATGTACAAAATCAACTTATGCTTGCTTAAGGGGAAAGGTGAGTTGGGGTGCTGCATAAAACCAGAGATTGAAGTGAGCACAGATAAAGTTCCTTAAGCCAAATACGTAATAGACAAGAGCTACTCCTTGCTCAACGAAATGGACACAACACCCCATATTAAACGCCTAAGAATGTAACTGACTAGTAAGTATCTTAAAACCTATGGATCGCTATGTTTCCGGAAGAGAATCAAGCGTGTGTACAGGGGCATAAACGCAGCAGTGATAGGATTGGTGAGGTTCGGTGAGCAAATGAAGACCCTTTGAAGTCATATTGCATGGTACCCATTCCACGGGTCTCAACTCTCCAGGTTTAAGGGATTCTTCCTTCAGCTAAAACATGCATGTGGAACCCAGAGTATGATCAACCGTGTGATCGGGAGACGTGTTCAAATATGTCTCAGTTTTCGTCCCCTGGTACTCGGGTGCAACATTCCAGAGACTTTACTAACACTCTCCCGACTTGGAGAGTCAGAGCCTTTAACTTCCTGTTTGGCTCAGTTTGCAAATTCCGCGGAAGATGAACAGGAATAGGGAGAACCAATGAGAGACTAGCTGGAGGTGTCTGGACGGGCAAATTTAACTCTCATTTCCCACCAGGAAGAGGAATTATCCAAAGGATCAGCATGCCATGCCGGAACCAGAGTAGGGCCTGAAGCAATCCTGCGGTGTTGTGGCCAGCTCACAAGAAAGCGAGTTGAAGAAAGGAGCTCAGGGGCACTGTAATTCACAAACCTACAGAGTTATAAATGACAGCTATCGTCCAAAAATATACTGTAGTAAGGCTGCCAAGAGGACTTGAAAGCGGGGCAGAATTGCAGGAAACCAATTTCAGGAGGTACACTGGAATTGCATTTAAAGCATAGGAAAAGAGGCAGAACGTCCACAATGATGCACTTGGCCAAAAAGTGCGTATGCGTTTTTTCCTGAATATATTCAGGAAAAAATGCATACGCCCTTTTTGGCCAACCAAGTAAGCTTGCAAAGCAAATCTGCACTACAATGAAGTCTCACTTCCCCCCGGTCCAAAAGGCCATCTGAAAAAAGGGTAAAATCCAGAAAGGCAGGACAGGCCATGGAGAACTGGGAGCCTTGTTATGCTGATGGGCGGGATGTAAATTGCCAACAGCCACTGGGGAGAAGTGTATGCTGTTTCCTGAAACATATAAAGAAAAACCAAAGCAACAGAACCTAGGGCCCTTCCACTTATGGTCCTATAGCTTAGGGAAATTAAAATCAGAAAGACACAGCCACCCAAAAGTTTGGGACGGCTCTGTTTACAAGAACCTCATTTATGGTACAAGTTCAATATCGCAGAAAGTGAAACGTGGATAAAGAATTTGTGGTACTTACGTACAATGCAATATCACTCAGCAATGAAATCTATGTCATCAGGCCCGTAGCAGAAAATGAGTGGGTTCAAGTATGATGATTCTAACTGAAATGAGTCACACAGAAAAAGAAACATCATAAGATATCACTAATACACGGAATGTAAACTTGGCTACACAGGAACTGGATTACATAACAGAACAGGGTCTCAAATTTAGAAAACCAACTTATGCTTGCTTAAGGGGAAAGGTGAGTTGGGGTGCTGCATAAAACCAGAGATTGAAATGAACACAGATAAAGTTCCTTAAGCCAAATATGTAATACACAAGAGCTACTCCTTGCTCAACGAAATGGACTCAACACCCCATATTAAACGCCTAAGAATGTACCTGACTAGTAAGTATCTTAAAACCTATGGATTGCTATGTCTCTGAAAGAGAATCAAGCATGTGTACAGGGGCATAAATGCAGCAGTGATAGGATTGGAGAGGTTCAGTGAGCAAACGAAGACCCTTTGAAGTCATATTGCATGGTACCCATTCCACGGGTCTCAACTCTCCAGGTTTAAGGGATTCTTCCTTCAGCTGAAACATGCATGTGGAACCCAGAGTATGATCAACCGTGTGATCAGGAGACGTGTTCAAATATATCTCTGTTTTCGTCCCCTGGTACTCGGGTTCAACATTCCAGACGCTTTACTAACACTCTCCCAACATGGAGAGTCAGTGCCTTTAACCTCCTGTTTGGCCCAGTTTGCAATTTCTGCAGAAAATGAACAGGAATAGGGAGGACCAATGAGAGACTAGCTGGAGGTGTCTGGACGGGCAAATTTAACTCTCATTTCCCACCAGGAAGAGGAATTAACCAAAGGCTCAGAGTGCCGTGCCGGACCCAGATTAGGGACTGAAGCAATCCTGCGGTGTTGCGGCCAGCTCACAAGAAAGCGAGTTGAAGAAAGGAGCTCAGGGGCACTGTAATTCACAAACCTGCAGAGTTATAAATGACAGCTATCGTCCAAAAATATACTGAAGTAAGGCTGCCAAGAGGACTTGAAAGCGGGGCAGAATTGCAGGAAACCGATTTCAGGAGGTAGACTGGAATTGCATTTAAAGCATAGGAAAAGAGGCAGAACGTCGACAATGATGCACTTGGCCAAAAAGGGCGTATGAGTTTTTTCCGGAAAAAACGCATACGCCCTTTATGGCCAACCAAGCAAGCTTGCAAAAGAAATCTGCACTACAATGAAGTCTCACTTTCCCCCGTCAAAAGGGCCATCTGAAAAAAGTGTAAAATCCAGAAAGGCAGGACAGGCCATGGAGAACTGGGAGTCTTGTTATGCTGATGGGCGGGATGTATATTGCCAACAGCCACTCTGGAGAAGTGTATGGTGTTTTCTGAAACATCTAAAAAACAAAGCAACAGAGCCTAGGGCACTTCCACTTATGGTCCTATAGCTTAGGGAAATTAAAATCAAAAAGACACAGCCACCCCAAAGTTTGGGACGGCTCTGTTTACAAGAACGTCGTTTACGGTGCAAGTTCAATATCGCAGAAAGTGAAAAATGGATAAAGAAGTTGTGGTACTTACGTAAAATGCAATATCACTCAGCAATGAAATCTATGTCATCAGGCCCGTAGCAGCATACTGAGTGGATTCAGGTATGACGATTCTAACTGAAATAAGTCACACAGAAAAAGAAACATCATAAGATATCACTAATACACGGAATGTAAACCTTGCTACACAGGAACTGGATTACAAAAGAGAACAGTGTCTCAAATTTAGAAAACCAACTTATGCTTGCTTAAGGGAAAAGGTGAGTTGGGGTGCTGCATAAAACCAGAGATTGAAATGAGCACAGATAAAGTTCCTTAAGCCAAATATGTAATAGACAAGAGCTACTCCTTGCTCAACGAAATGGACTCAACACCCCATATTACACGCCTAAGAATGTACCTGACTAGTAAGTATCTTTAAACCTATCGATAGCTATGTCTCCGAAAGAGAATGAAGCGTGTGTACAGGGGCATAAACGAAGCAGTGATAGGATTGGAGAGGTTCGGTGAGCAAATGAAGACCCTTTGAAGTTATATTGCATGGTACCCATTCCACGTGTCTCAACTCTCCAGGTTTAAGGGATTCTTCCTTCAGCTAAAACATGCATGTGGAACCCAGACTATGATCAACCGTGTGATCGGGAGACATGTTCAAATATGTCTCAGTTCTCGTCCCCTGGTACTCGGGTGCAACATTCCAGACGCTTTACTAACACTCTCCCGACTTGGAGAGTCAGTGCCTTTAAACTCCTGTTTGGCCCAGTTTGCAATTTCTGCGGAAGATGAACAGGAATAGGGAGAACCAATGAGAGACTAGCTGGAGGTGTCTGGACGGGCAAATTTAACTCTCATTTCCCACCAGGGAGAGGAATTATCCAAAGGCTCAGCGTGCCGTGCCAGAACAAGATTAGGGCCTGAAGCAATCCTGCGGTGTTGTGGCCAGCTCACAAGAAAGCGAGTTGAAGAAAGGAGCTCAGGGGCACTGTAATTCACAAACCTGCAGAGTTATAAATGACAGCTATCGTCCAAAAATATACTGAAGTAAGGCTGCCAAGAGGACTTGAAAGCGGGGCAGAATTGCAGGAAACCGATTTCAGGAGGTAGACTGGAATTGCATTTAAAGCATCGGAAAAGAGGCAGAACGTCGACAATGATGCACTTGGCCAAAAACGGCGTATGCATTTTTTCCTGAATATATTCAGGAAAAAACGCATATGCTCTTTTTGTGCAACCAAGCAAGCTTGCAAAGGAAATCTGCACTACAATGAAGACTCACATCCCCCCGGTCAAAAGGGCCATCTGAAAAAAGTGTAAAATCCAGAAAGGCAGGACAGGCCATGGAGATCTGGGAGCCTTGTTATGCTGATGGGCGGGATGTAAATTGGCAACAGCCACTCGGGAGAAGTGTATGGTGTTTCCTGAAACATCTAAAAAACAAAGCAACAGAGCCTAAGGCACTTCCACTTATGGTCCTATAGCTTAGGTAAATTAAAATCAAAAAGACACAGCCACCCCAAAGTTTGGGACAGCTCTTTTTAGAAGAACCTCGTTTATGGTACAAGTTCAATATCGCAGAAAGCGAAAAATGGATAAAGAAGTTGTGGTACTTACGTACAATGCAATATCACTCAGCAATGAAATCTATGTCATCAGGCCCGTAGCAGCATAATGAGTGGATTCAGGTATGATGATTCTAACTGAAATAAGTCACACAGAAAAAGAAACATCATAAGATATCACTAATACACGGAATGTAAACTTGGCTACACAGGAACTGGATTACAAAAGAGAACAGGGTCTCAAATTTAGAAAACCAACTTATGCTTGCTTAAGGGGAAAGGTGAGTTGGGGTGCTGCATAAAACCAGAGATTGAAATGAGCACAGATAAAGTTCCTTAAGCCAAATATGTTATAGACAAGAGCTACTCCTTGTTCAGCGAAATGGACTCAACACCCCATATTAAACGCCTAATAATGTACCTGACTACTAAGTATCTTAAAACCTATTGATTGCTATGTCTCCGAAAGAGAATCAAGCGTGAGTACAGGGGAATAAATGCAGCAGTGACAGGATTGGAGAGGTTTGGTCTGCAAATGAAGACCCTTTGAAGTCATATTGCATGGTACCCATTCCACGGGTCTCAACTCTCCAGGTTTAAGGGATTCTTCCTTCAGCTAAAACATGCATGTGGAACCCAGAGTATGATCAACCGTGTGATCGGGAGACATGTTCAAATATCTCTCAGTTCTCGTCCCCTGATACTCGGGTGCAACATTCCAGATGCTTTACTAACACTCTCCCGACTTGGAGAGTCAGTGCCTTTAACCTCCTGTTTGGCTCAGTTTGCAATTTCTGCGGAAGATGAACAGGAATAGGGAGAACCAATGAGAGACTAGCTGGAGGTGTCTGGACGGGCAAATTTAACTCTCAATTCCCACCAGGAAGAGGAATTAACCAAAGGCTCAGCATGCTGTTCCAGAACAAGATTAGGGCCTGAAGCAATCCTGCGGTGTTGCGGCCAGCTCACAAGAAAGTGAGTTGAAGAAAGGAGCTCAGGGGCACTGTAATTCATAAACCTGCACAGTTATAAATGACAGCTATCGTCCAAAAATATACTGAAGGAAGGCTGCCAAGAGGACTTGAAAGCGGGGCAGAATTACAGGAAACCGAGTTCAGGAGGTAGAATGGAATTGCATTTAAAGCATAGGAAAAGAGGCAGAACGTTGACAATGATGCACTTGGCTAAAAAGTGTGTATGAGATTTTTCCAGAAAAAACGCATACGCCCTTTTTGGCCAACCAAGCAAGCTTGCAAAGGAAATCTGCACTACAACGAAGTCTCACTTCCCCCCGGTCAAAAGGGCCATCTGAATAAAGTGTAAAATCCATAAAGGCAGGACAGGCCATGGAGAACTGGGAGCCTTGTTATGCTGATGGGCGGGATGTAAATTGCCAACAGCCACTCAGAAGAAGTGTATGGTGTTTCCTGAAACATCTAAAAAACAAAGCAACAGAGCCTAGCGCACTTCCACTTATGGTCCTATAGCTTAGGGAAATTAAAATCAAAAAGACACAGCCACCCCAAAGTTTGGGACGGCTCTGTTTACAAGAACCTCGTTTACGGTACAAGTTCAATTTCGCAGAAAGTTAAAAATGGATAAAGAAGTTGTGGTACTTACGTACAATGCAATATCACTCAGCAATGAAATCTATGTCATGAGGCCTGTAGCAGCATAATGAGTGGATTCAGGTATGATGATTCTAACTGAAATAAGTCACACAGAAAAAGAAACATCATAAGATATCACTAATACACGGAATGTAAAATTGGTTACACAGGAAGTGGATTACAAAACAGAACAGGGTCTCAAATTTAGAAAACCAACTTATGCTTGCTTAAGGGGAAAGGTGAGTTGGGGTGCTGCATAAAACCAGAGATTGAAATGAGCACAGATAAAGTTCCCTAAGCCAAATATGTAATAGACAAGAGCTACTCCTTGCTCAACGAAATGGACTCAACACCCCATATTAAACGCCTAAGAATGTACCTGACTAGTAAGTATCTTAAAACCTATGGATTGCTATGTCTCTGATAGAGAATCAAGCGTGTGTACAGGGGCATAAATGCAGCAGTGATAGGATTGGAGAGGTTCGGTGAGCAAATGAAGACCCTTTGAAGTCATATTGCATAGTACCCATTCCACGGGTCTCAACTCTCCAGGTTTAAGGGATTCTTCGTTCAGCTAAATCAGGCATGTGGAACCCAGAGTATGATCAACTGTGTGATTGGGAGACGTGTTCCAATATGTCTCAGTTTTCGTCCCCTGGTACTCGGGTGAAACATTCCAGATGCTTTACTAACACTGTCCCGACTTGGAGAGTCAGTGCCTTTAACCTCCTGTTTGGCCCAGTTTGCAATTTCTGCAGAAGATGAACAGGAATAGGGAGAAACAATGAGGGACTAGCTGGAGGTGTCTGGACGGGCAAATTTAACTCTCATTTCCCACCAGGAAGAGGAATTAAGCAAAGGCTCAGCGTGCCGTGCCGGAACCAGATTAGGGCCTGAAGCAATCCTGCGGTGTTGCGGCCAGCTCACAAGAAAGCGAGTTGAAGAAAGGAGCTCAGGGGCACTGTAATTCACAAACCTGCAGAGTTATAAATGACAGCTATCGTCCAAAAATATACTGAAGTAAGGCTGCCAAGAGGACATGAAAGCGGGGCAGAATTGCAGGAAACCGATTTCAGGAGGTAGACTGGAATTGCATTTAAAGCATAGGAAAAGAGGCAGAACGTTGACAATGATGCACTTGGCCAAAAAGGGCGTATGCGTTTTTTCCTGAATATATTCAGGAAAAAACGCATACGCCCTTTTTGGCCAACCAAGCAAGCTTGCAAAGGAAATCTGCACTACAATGAAGTCTCACTTCCCCCCGGTCAAAAGGGCCATCTGAAAAAAGTGTAAAATCCAGAAAGGCAGGACAGGCCATGGAGAACTGGGAGCCTTGTGATGCTGATGGGCAGGATGTAAATTGCCAACAGCCACTGGGGAGAAGTGTATGGTGTTTCCTGAAACATCTAAAAAACTGAGGAACAGAGCCTAGGGCACTTCCACTTATGGTCCTATAGCTTAGGGAAATTAAAATCAAAAAGACACAGCCACCCCAAAGTTTGGGACAGCTCTGTTTACAAGAACCTCGTTTACGGTACAAGTTCAATATCGCAGAAAGCGAAAGATGGATAAAGAAGTTGTGGTACTTACGTACAATGCAATATCACTCAGCAATGAAATCTATGTCATGAGGCCCGTAGCAGCATAATGAGTGGATTCAGGTATGATGATTCTAACTGAAATAAGTCACATAGAAAAAGAAACATCATAAGATATCACTAATACACGGAATGTAAACTTGGCTACACAGGAACTGGATTACAAAAGAGAACAGGGTCTCAAATATAGAAAACCAACTTATGCTTGCTTAAGGGGAAAGGTGAGATGGGGTGCTGCATAAAACCAGAGATTGAAATGAGCACAGATAAAGTTCCTTAAACCAAATATGTAATAGACAACAGGTACTCCTTGCTCAACTAGATGGACTCAACACCCCATATTAAATGCCTAAGAATGTACATGACTATTAAGTATCTTAAAACCTATGGATTGCTATGTCTCCAAAAGAGAATCAAGCGTGTGTACAGGGGCATAAACGCAGCAGTGATAGGATTGGTGAGGTTCGGTGAGCAAATGAAGACCCTTTGACGTCATATTGCATGGTACCCATTCCACGGGTCTCAACTCTCCAGGTTTAAGGGATTCTTCCTTCAGCTAAAACATGCATGTGGAACCCAGAGTATGATCAACCGTGTGATCGGGAGACGTGTTCCAATATGTCTCAGTTCTCGTCCCCTGGTACTCGGGTGCAACATTCCAGACGCTTTACTAACACTCTCCCGACTTGGAGAGTCAGTGCCTTTAACCTCCTGTTTGGCCCAGTTTGCAATTTCTGCGGAAGATGAACAGGAATAGGGAGAACCAATGAGAGACTAGCTGGAGGTGTCTGGACGGGCAAATTTAACTCTCATTTCCCACCAGGAAGAGGAATTAACCAAAGGCTCAGTGTGCCGTGCCGGAACCAGATTAGGGCCTGAAGCAATCCTGCGGTGTTGCGGCCAGCTCACAAGAAAGCGAGTTGAAGAAAGGAGCTCAGGGGCACTGTAATTCACAAACCTGCAGAGTTATAAATGACAGCTATCGTCCAAAAATATACTGAAGTAAGGCTGCCAAGAGGACATGAAAGCGGGGCAGAATTGCAGGAAACCGATTTCAGGAGGTAGACTGGAATTGCATTTAAAGCATAGGAAAAGAGGCAGAACGTTGACAATGATGCACTTGGCCAAAAAGGGCGTATGCGTTTTTTCCTGAATATATTCAGGAAAAAACGCATACGCCCTTTTTGGCCAACCAAGCAAGCTTGCAAAGGAAATCTGCACTACAATGAAGTCTCACTTCCCCCCGGTCAAAAGGGCCATCTGAAAAAAGTGTAAAATCCAGAAAGGCAGGCCAGGCCATAGAGAACTGGTTGCCTTGTTATGCTGATGGGCGGGATGTAAATTGCCAACAGCCACTGGGGAGAAGTGTATGGTGTTTCCTGAAACATCTAAAAAACAAAGCAACAGAGCCTACGGCACTTCCACTTATGGTCTATTAGCTTAGGGAAATTAAAATCAAAAAACACAGCCACCCAAAAGTTTGGGACGGCTCTGTTTACAAGAACCTCATTTATGGTACAAGTTCAATATCGCAGAAAGTGAAACGTGGATAAAGAATTTGTGGTACTTACGTACAATGCAATATCACTCAGCAATGAAATCTATGTCATCAGGCCCGTAGCAGAAAATGAGTGGGTTCAAGTATGATGATTCTAACTGAAATGAGTCACACAGAAAAAGAAACATCATAAGATATCACTAATACACGGAATGTAAACTTGGCTACACAGGAACTGAATTTCAAAACAGAACATTGTCCCAAATTTAGAAAACCAACTTATGCTTAATTAAGGGGAAAGGTGAGTTGGGGTGCTGCATAAAACCAGAGATTGAAATGAGCACAGATAAAGTTCCTTAAGCCAAATATGGAATAGACAAGAGCTACTCCTTGCTCAACGAAAGGGACTCAACACCCCATATTAAACGCCTAAGAATGTACCTGACTAGTAAGTATCTTAAAACCTATGGATTGCTATGTCTCCGAAAGAGAATCAAGCGTGTGTACAGGGGCATAAACGCAGCAGTGATAGGATTGGAGAGGTTCGGTGAACAAATGAAGACCCTTTGAAGTCATATTGCATGGTACCCATTCCACGGGTCTCAACTCTCCAGGTTTAAGGGATTCTTCCTTCAGCTAAAACATGCATGTGGAACCCAGAGTATGATCAACCGTGTGATCTGGAGACGTGTTCCAATATGTCTCAGTTCTCATCCCCTGGTACTCGGGTGCAACATTCCAGACACTTTACTAACACTCCCCCGACTTGGAGAGTGAGTGCCTTTAACCTCCTGTTTGGCCCAGTTTGCAATATCTGCGGAAGATAAACAGGAATAGGGAGAACCAATGAGAGACTAGCTGGAGGTGTCTGGACGGGCAAATTTAACTCTCATTTCCCACCAGGAAGAGGAATTAACCAATGGCTTAGCCTGCCGTGCTGGAACCAGATTAGGGCCTGAAGCAATCCTGCGGTGTTGCGGCCAGATCACAAGAAAGCGAGTTGAAGAAGGGAGCTCAGGGGCACTGTAATTCACAAACATGCAGAGATATAAATGACAGCTATCGTCCAAAAATATACTGAAGTAAGGCTGCCAAGAGGACTTGAAAGCGTGGCAGAATTGCAGGAAACCGATTGCAAGAGGTAGAGTGGAATTGCATTTAAAGCATAGGAAAAGAGGCAGAACGTTGACAATGATGCACTTGGCCAAAAAGGGCGTATGAGTTTTTTCCGGAAAAAACGCATACGCCCTTTTTGTCCAACCAAGCAAGCTTGCAAAGGAAATCTGCACTACAATGAAGTCTCACTTCGCCCCGGTCAAAAGGGCCATCTGAAAAAAGTGTAAAATCCAGAAAGGCAGGACAGGCCATGGAGAACAGGGAGCCTTGTTATGCTGATGGGCGGGATGTAAATTGCCAACAGCCACTGGGGAGAAGTGTATGGTGTTTCCTGAAACATCTAAAAAACAAAGCAACAGAGCCTAGGGCACTTCCACTTATGGTCCTATAGCTTAGGGAAATTAAAATCAAAAAGACACAGCCACCCAAAAATTTGGTACGGCTCTGTTTACAGGAACCTCTTCTGCAGCACAAGTTAAATATGCCAGAGAGCAAATAATGGATAAAGAAGTTGCGGTACTTACGTAGAAAAGAATACCTCTCAGCAATGAAAACTATGTCACCAGGCCAGTACCAGCATAATGAGTGGATTGAGGCACGGTGATTCTAAGTGAAAAAAGTCACACAGAAAAAGAAACATCATAAGGTACCACTAATACATGGAATGCGAACTTGGCTACACATGAACTGAATTACAAAACAGAACAGGGTCTCATGTTTAGAAAACCAACTTATGCTTGCTTAAGGGGGAAGGTGAGTTGGGGTGCTGCATAACACCAGAGTTTGAAATTAGCAGATATACCATTCCATAAGCTAAATATGTAATAGACAAGACCTACCCCTTGCTCAACAAAATGGACTCAACAATGAAGCATCACCTCACACCTGGTAGAATGGGCATCATCAGAAAATCTACAAACAAAAAATGCTGGAAAGGGTGTGGAGAAAAGGAACCCTCTTCCACTATTGTTGGGAATATAAATTGATACATTCACTATGGAGAACAATATGGAGTTTCTTAAGAAACTAACAGTAGAATTACCATATGATACAGCAATCCCAGTTCTGGACATATACCCAGACAAAACCATAAATCAAAAAGAGACATTCACCGCAATGTTCATTGCCTCACTCTTTACAATATCGAGGTAATGGAAGCAACCTAAATGCCCACAGACAGACGAATGCATAAAGCTGTGGTACATATATAAAATGGAATATTACTAAGCCATGAAAAGGAATGAAATTGGGTCATTTGTAGAGACGTCGATGGATCTAGAGAGTGTCATACAGAGGAAAGTAAGTCAGAAAGAGAAAAACAAATCTTGTATATTCATGCATATATGTGGAACCTAGAAAAACTGTACAGGTTAACCATTTTGCAAGGCATAAATAGAGCAACAGATGTAGACAACAAACGTATGGACAACAAGGGGGGAAAGCTGTTGGGGTGGTGGTGGTGGGAGGAGTTGAGAGACTGGGATTGGCATGTATACATTTATATGTATAAAATAGATAACCAATAAGAACCTGCTGTATAAAAATATAAAATAAAATTCAAAATTAAAAAGAAATAAAATTTAAAAAATAAAACAGAAAAAACAATTATTCCCTTCACATACATGTATTTATATGAATAAATTATTTCCATGCTTATATCTGTAAATACAAAAAAGAGGAATAAAATCTACCTTGAACCAAAAATGAAAAAGAGAAAAAAAAACACAGAACCCACCAGTTCCACAGAGGAAAACCGTATCAGGGCACTTGCTCCAGTTGTAAACAATTCTGAAGTTGGTCAGTGGTGGGGAATCGTCTCCCATTCAGCCAGCAGCCCCCACGCAACAAGCGTCCTCATTGCAAAGCTGGGGCACCGTGCTGAGGCATCTGTGAGTAAACGTGAGCTGAGCCCCAGGCCAGTTGCTGCTGAAATATTCCCACCCGTCCCAGGTAAAACACCTGAATATATACAAGGACTTGAAAGCCTAGAGGAAGGGCCATAGAGCCACACGAGTGACAGCATGCCAGCCGACTTGGTGCCTGCAGGCCAGCCAGGATGGTCCTGGCCCTGGGTGCTCTTCTGGAAGATTTCCATTTCCCTGCCTGAGATACCCGTCCTGTCCCTGCCCCCACTGCTTTTTTCCTTCCTCACCTCTGCCCAGGGAGAAATTCCAGCAGCAGGTATAGGTGACACATCCTCTTCTTTAGCAGGTGGCAGCCTGGCAACTGCTGCAGAAAGTCCAGCAGAGCCCCACTCACACTGGGCCACACACAAAGCCGTGGCCTCTCACTCCCTCCCACCAGCCCAGCCCCGAGACTGCTGACAGGGCAGAGAAAATGGCATCAGGCACGGCTCCAGGGCCTCTTGCTGCCTGGAGTGGTATTTATATTGAACTCAACCCAGGCACACCTGGGGAGGGCTGGCCGGCATAGTAAGGCTGCCCAGGTCAGCCAATCATCACCCCTCAGGGGCTCACAGCTGCAGAAAATGGAACTTGCTGAACCGGCCAGGTCCAAGGAACAGGTGTGGGCTCCTGAGAGTCAGGATAGACAAGGGGCTGCAGCTTTGGCTTGTTTTCTAATCATTTTATCTGGCCCATGAGTGGGAGACAACTTCAAGAAAACCCTCTCCTAATGAGAGGAACCCAGGAGTCAGGGAGAGGAGGGGTGGGTGGTGGTTGGAGACAGAGGCCTGGTGCCCCGGGTGCAGTGGAAGTCTCTGGAAGACCAGGTGGAGGGAGGCCGTACAGAGTGATGCCCAGGGTCACAGACCTGTCGCAGCTGCTGTTTGTTAGTTCAAGTCCTGCTCTGAGGTGCTCTGTGTCAGCTCTGAGCGACAGGTGTGCTGGGGGTGCTCTGCAATGAGGGCTATGTGCACGGTTCCTGTGTGCCCAGCCCTGCCACGGTACCTGCAAGGGTAGCTCTGTATCCTGGGAGGGGCCTGACCACGAGAGCCCCGTGGGCTGGGTTGGGGGTGGGGTACCTGCCCAGGTGAGCTCCATATTCTGGGATTGGTCTGACCACGAGAGCCCCATGGGCTGCTGGGGACCTGGTAAAGGATGTCAGGACAGTCAGTGAAGCCACCGAGGATATACCTCCAGCTGCTCCTAATTCCTACACCCTGCTGGTCATTCTACCAACCACCAGGACATGGTATTCTGTATTAGTCTTCAATGATGCCTTCTTTTGTATTCCATTAGTCCCAGCGTCACAAGAAATTTTGGCTTGTGAGTGGCAGGACTCAACATACAACTAAAACAATACTTCCGGGCCGTCTTGCCCCAAGGGTGCAAAAATTCCCACACCATCTTTGGGGAAAGCTTAGCTAAAGACCTAAAAGTTCTACCTCTGGAAAAGGAAACCCTCCTTCAGTACACAGACGACATTCTGATCGCCAGCCCTACTAAGGAGGCCTCTGAACTACCAAGCAAATAAAGGATAGAAGTTGTCCAAGAAAAAGCTCAAATATCACAGACTGCGGTGACCTGCCTGGGCTTCATTCTCACAGAAGGTCGGAGAAGCCCATCCCAGGAAAGGAAAGAAACCATTTTCAGCCTTACCCCTTTCTAAAACTAGAAGACAGCTTAGGGGTTCCTGGGGAGGCCAGGGTTTGCTGCTTCTGGATCCCTAACTACAGTCCACTAGCTGGGCCTCTATATGAAACACTGAAAGGAAAAGATGATGATCCTTTTGAATAGAATCCAGAAGTGGCCTTTCAAGAATGGAAAGAGCAGTCAATTCAGACCCTTGCCCTGGAACTCCCTAATTTAGCTAAACCCTTTGACCTTTACATTCCCAGTGAATCGCCATTGGAGAATTAGTGCAAAATCTGGGACCACTTGAAATGGAACAATGCAAGAATGCAATGAATGCCATCCAGGTAGGATAAACTACGGTCACCAAGGGGCTTGGCCCACTGCCACATCTGGCCAAGATACTGGCGGTATCTAAAAACCTGGAAATCAGCAGCCCCAAAGGCCACCTCCCTCCTAAGGGAAAAGGACCCCACGTGGTGATCCTAACCACCAACCATGCCCTGAAGTTGCAGGGTTCGCTCTGTGGGCACACCAACCTCGAGTGAGGAGGCCTTCCAACTCCAACATCCAGAGAGATAACCGGGGGCAACAGGGCACCATGACGACTCATGTGAACATCACTTGACCTGGAGTTTCTCTCATAAAACAACAAGAGTGTGTCCCAAAAGAATAGACTACTGCTTGCAGGACATACTGCACCCAGAGGGGAGCTAATAATCTTGGCGGGGGAACCGTATATCACACTGTCACCATAGAAAAGCCTACAGACACCGTGATGATGGTGGCCAATGAGACCGGCTGAACTTCTGTTTACTTCAAAAGGCTGTTGACTCAGTGGCCATCATGGTCCTTGATCACCACTGACCCTGGACTGTCTGGGAGTTGAGCGGGCAGGGCTCTGACACCTGGTGCTGTTTGTACGTTAATTCAGGGACCTAATTGAAGAAAGCGCAGACTACTGGTCAGAGCATCTAGGCTGGCAGAAACGGTCAGCCTAAGGTGGCCGAACAAATGTGGGGCGGGGTGAAACCGGCCCCCACAGCGTCTCTGCACATCTCTTTCCTGGACCCTTAAAGGTCATTAGAATCTATAACACTTCCAATGCTGGTGCTCAGGTGGACGAGCAGGGAGGCAGGGGGCCTGGGGACAATCAACGTCACCTGGAGGCTGCTGGGGAGAGCTCTGACCCTCGCCCCCGGGTATGAGGGCTCCCAACTCAGCCCTCAGCAGTTACAGAAGAAGGGTCTGCACCCTCAGCACTCCAAGAATGAGGAACGGGGCAAAAGACAGAGGAGGGGTTTGTCCCCAGCAAAGCCCATTAAAAATCCCTGGGAGATAAAAATAGAATCTGGGCAATAAAGTCAAGTCTAACCGTTTTTATCCTTTGTGCTTTGTCTAATTTCATGTGCTCCTAGGGTCCCGCATGCAGAGGTTCCACACCCGGCACTTCAGACCAGATTTCCTAGTGCAGAATGGCTGGGACGACACCTCAGCTCCTGGGGCCCAGTGCAGACTCCGCGATATAGAGCCTGAGCTGCAGCCAACCCGGCCCTCGAGAGCTCCGCCCCCTCCCTCCCACTGACTCTGACAGGATCTCTACACAACAGCCCAGCCCACAGCCCACGGGGTAGTGCATGCTCTCACCTCTCCATTCTCTGATCAAAATATAAAGTTTCCTTTGCTTGTGAACCAAACTCAGTCTCGATCTGTTGGCCCCAATGACACTGGGCAGGGGGACACTTGTTGGGGTCCACTCTGGAGGATCAGTAACAGAAATTGAGACTATTGTAACCTCAATGAACAGATGTGTGAGCCAAACTGTAGTTAACATAGAACAGTGTATAAGGCTCGGGTAAAATAAGATGTTTCTAACACTTCCATTTGATATTTCCATCACTTTATTATAAGGAAGTTCAGTGAAAAGGTTTGTCTTATTTGTCAGGTCAATATTAGAGAAACGAAGTGATTTCTTTCCAAGGATGTACATCTAATAATCTTGGTTAAAGCTTCAATCTTGTTTTAAATGCTTTTCCATTAAAAATGATACCTCTCTTTCAGCTCCCCCATTTCTGAGAAGTATAAAATCTTATAATTTATTATTACCAAAGGAGAAAGGTGGGAGGAGGGATAAATTAACAGTTTGGGATTAACACATACACACTGCTATGTATAAAATAGATCATCAACAAGGAACTACTGTATAGCACAGGGAACTACACTCAACATTTTGCTATAACCTATAAGGGGAAATAATCTGGAAAAGAATAGATATTTTTATTGACATCATCTATCAATGACAGTTAAAGTGTAACATAAGGGAAGCTGGTGGTGAGTGCTTCTGACCCTGAAGACTTCAATCATCTAAAGTTTGGACTCTGCCTACTTCCCAAGGCCCTTAATGAACATATGTGTAGCCGTAGCTTAAAAAATTCCCCAGTTTGGGTTTCGGGCAGACACTGATTTTGAAAAAGCCCTGGTGTTCTCCTTACATGAATGGGACTCTTCCTACTTCTAAAACATGTCTGTCACACCCAGAGGATGGTATACCATCTGATCGGGAAGAGTTTGGAAAAGGCATCTCATCTCCTCATCTCCTGGTGCTCGGGTTCACCCCTCCAGCGTCTTTACTAACAGTCTCCCCACTTGGAGATGTCAGCACTGTCAACATCCTGTTGCGTACAGTTTGGAATTTGTCCAGAGGATGAAGCGGAAGGATGAGGAACAATGAGAGACAAGTCCTAGGTGTTCAGACAGGCACATGTCACTCTAATTTCCAATCAGGAAGACGAATTGACCAAAGGCTAGGGTTGCCCATGGAAACAGTATAGGGCTTGAGGAAATCCCTCTGCTTTGTGGCCAGTTCCCATAAACACAAGTTGAACAATGGAACTCAGGGGCAGTAAAATTCACGAAACTGCAGAGTTGAAAATATCCATCACTGAAAAATGTCTTGAGGAAAGTCAGAGAAAAGGACTTGTAAGCAAGGGAGAATGGCAGGAAAGGGATTTGAGGAGGTAGAAAGGACTCGCCATTAAGCACAAGAAAAGGAGCTGAACATTGCCAACATTGCAGTTGGCCAAAAAGGGTGTATGCGTTTTTTTCTGTATATATTCAAGAAAAGGGCATACACTTTTTTAGCCAACCAAACAGGTGGGCACTGGAAGTCAATACTACAAAAGATATCACTTCGCATCAGTCAGAAGAGCCATCCGCATAAAGCGTAAACAACAGAAATGCAGGACAGGGCAAGGAGAAGAGGGAGCCCTGTGAGACTTATAGTGGAAATGTATATTGCCAACGGCCATTCTGGAGAAGTGTATTGTGTTTACTAAAGCATCTAAAAAATGAGCTACAGAGCATAGGGCACTTGCACTCATGGGCGTATATCTTGGGAAAAACAAAAATCGAGAGGACACAGGCACCCCAATGTTTACCCCCTCTCTGTTTAAAAGATCCTCGACTAGGATATAACTTAAATGTCTCTGGAGAGAAAAAATGGATAGAGATGTGGTACTTAGGTAGAGTGGAATATTATTCAGCCTGGAAATCAATGAAATATGGCCAGTTGTAACAACTCCGGAGGAGTTACGTATGATCATTCTAAGTGACATAATTCAAAAAGAAAAAGACACATATCATAAGATATCACTTAAAGGTGGAATCCAAAATGGCTACACATGAAATAAATTACAAAACAAAAACATAGTCAAATATGTAGAAAACACGCATAAGGCTGCTAAACGGGAAAGGTGGGGAGGGGTGAGGCATCATCCAGGAGGTTGAAATTAGCAAAGATACCATTACAAATACCAAACTGATAATCAACAAGGCCCACACGGTAGCTAAAAGAACTGCACTCAGCACACTCAAGTCACCGGAAAAGAATATATACGACTGGTAAGAATCTGAAAAAGAATTTACTGATGTCTCTCTGTACGTGAATCAAGTGGATGTACAGCAGCAAGAAACAGAGCTTTGAAAATCAGCTGTAACCAATATAGTAATAAATTGAAAAAAATAAATGACAGAGAGACAGAGAAAACCTCTTACAACTTTTCCTCAGGGACGGTGATGCAACATGGATTGAACACATCTAGACCCACAGCAGGATGAGACATAAGGCTGGAAACTGTTTGCACTAAGAGAAATGTGAGGTTGGGTGAGGAAATGCACACCCTTTAAAGTAATACTACCTGGTACCCATTCAATGGGTCCCCAATCTGCAGGTTCAAGGGATCTTCCTACAGCTAAAACATGCATGGAAAACCCAGAGGACTGTACACCATGTGATCGGGAGATGTGTCTAAAATGCAGCTCATTTATCCTCTCCTGGTGCTCCTGTTCACCATTCCAGCCACATTACTTAGAATCTCCCCACTTGGAGAATCAGCACATTTCAACTTCTGTTTCACACATTTTGCAAATTTTGAGGAGGATGAACGGGAAGAGGGGGAACCAATGAGAGAATAGTTGTAGGGGTTTGGACGGGCACATATCACTCTAATTTCCCATTAAGAATAAGAATTGAAAAAAGGCTCAGCCCGCCTCGCCGGAGCCAAAATAGGGCCTGAAGCAATCCTGCGGGTTTGAGGCCAGCTCACAAAAGAGCAACTTAAAAAATGGAGCTCAGGGTCACTGCAATTCACAAACCTGCAGAGTTATAAATGAAAACTAACGTCCAAAACTATGTTGAGGTAAGGCAAAGAAGAGGATCTGAATGCAAGACAGAATTGCAAGAAACAGATTTCAAGAGATAGATTGGACTCATCTTTAAAGCACATGAAAAGCGGCAGAATTTCGACAATGATGCAGTTGGCCCAAAAGGGCGTATGCGTTTTTTCCTGATTATATCCAGGAAAAAACGCATACGCACTTTATGGGCAACGAAGCAAGCAAGCAATGCAAATGTGCACAACAAAGAAGTCTCATTTCCCACCGGTCAAAAGGGCCATCCTAAAAATTTGTAAAAACCAGAAATGCAGGACAGGCCATGGAGATCAGGGAGCCTTTATACGCTGATGGGCAGTGTGTGAACTGCCGAGAGCCACTCTGGAGAAGTGTATGGTGGTTCCTAAATCATCTAAAAAACAGAGCTACAGAGCATAGGACACTTCCAATCATGGGAGTATATCTAGGGAAGTCTAAAAATCAACAAGACACAAGCACACCACAGTTTAGGGCTACTCTGTTTACAAGAACCTCAACTTCAGTACACCTTAAATATCCCAGGAAAGAGAACAATGGATAAAGAAGATGTGGTACTTATGTACAATGGAATATCTCTTCACCATGAAATCAAGGTAATAAGGCTAGTAGAAGGATAAAGAGTGGATTTAGGTCCGATAATACTACTTGAAATAAGTCAAACAGAAAAAGAAACATATCATAAGATATCACTTATAGAGGGAGGGTAAATATGGCTGCACAAGAAATGAATTACAGAACAGAACAGTGTCTCACATTTAGAAAACACACTTATGTCAGCTTAAGGGGAAAGGAGAGGTGGGGTGATGCATAAAACCAGAGTTTGAAATTAGCACAGATACTGTTCAATAAACCAAATAGATATTAGACAAGATCTACACCTTGCTCAATGAACTGGCCTCAACACACCCTATACACCGCAGAGAAATATATCTGAGTAATAAGAATCTTAAAACCCATGTATTGATATATCTCCATAAGGGAATCAAGTGTGTGCAGAGCGGCACAAACACAGCAGTGAAAATGAGCTAAACCCCATTATAGAAATAAATTTTAAAAACAAAACGCAGAAACAATGAAAGAGAGAAAAATTCTTACAAAATTTGCTCAGGGGCTGTGATGCAACCTGGATTGACCACATATAAACCCACAGCTGGATAAGACATAAGGCTGCACACTTGGGGCTGAGAGGATTGGTGAGCTTTGGTGAGCAACTGCCAAAAGTTTAATGCAATACTTCATGCTACTCATTCCAAGGGTCCCAAAACTCCAGGTTGAAGGGAATCTTCCTACAGCTAAACCATGCTTGGGAAACCCAGCGACTGGTATACCATATGATCGGGAAAGGTTTCTAAAACACACATCATTTTTCCTCTCCTGCGGCTCCAGATCGACATTCCAGCCGCTTTACTAACAATATCCCCACATGGAGAGTCAATGCCTTTAAGTTCTGGTATCGCACAGTCTGCAGTTAGTGCGGAGGATGAATGGGAATAGGGGGAACCAGTGAGAAACTAGCTGTAGCAGTTTCAATGGGCACATGTCACTCTAATTTCACATCAGTAAGAAGAATAAACCAAAGGCACAGCAAGGTGCCCCAGAAGAAGAATACGGCCTGAAGGAATGCTGTGGTTATGAGGCAAGATCACAAAAATAAGAGCTGAAAAATGGAGCTAAGGGCCACTGCAATTCAAAAACCTGAAGAGTTATAAAGGCCAACTATTTTCAAAAAATATATTCAGATAAGGCTATGAAGAGGCATTGAAAGCAAGGCACAATTGCAGGAAACCGATTTCAGGAGGTAGACTGGAATTGCATTTAAACCATAGGAAAAGAGGCAGAACGTCGACAATGATGCACTTGGCCAAAAAGGGCGTATGCGTTTTTTCCTGAATATATTCAGAAAAAAACGCATACGCCCTTTTTGGCCAACCAAGCAAGCTTGCAAAGGAAATCTGCACTACAATGAAGTCTCACTTCCCCCCGGTCAAAAGGGCCATCTGAAAAAAGTGTAAAATCCAGAAAGGCAGGACAGGCCATGGAGAACTGGGAGCCTTGTTATGCTGATGGGCTGGATGTAAATTGCCAACAGCCACTCAGGAGAAGTGTATGGTGTTTCCTGAAACATCTAAAAAACAAAGCAACAGAGCCTAGGGCACTTCCACTTATGGTCTTATAGGTTAGGCAAATTAAAATAAAAAAGACACAGCCTCCCCAAAGTTTGGGACGGCTCTGTTTACAAGAACCTCGTTTACGGTACAAGTTCAATATTGCAGAAAGTGAAAAATGGATAAAGAAGTTGTGGTACTTACGTACAATGCAATATCACTCAGCAATGAAATCTATGTCATCAGGCCAATAGCAGCATAATGAGTGGATTCAGCTATGATGATCCTAACTGAAACAAGTCACACAGAAAAAGAAACATCATAAGATATCACTAATACACGGAATGTAAACATGGCTACACAGGAACTGGATTACAAAACAGAAGAGGGTCTCAAATTTAGAAAACCAACTTATGCTTGCTTAAGGGGAAAGGTGAGTTAGGGTGCTGCATAAAACCAGAGATTGAAATGAGCACAGATAAAGTTCCTTAAGCCAAATATGTAATAGACAAGACCTACTCCTTGTTCAACGAAATGGACTCAACACCCCATATTAAACGCCTAAGAATGTACCTGACTAGTAAGTATCTTAAAACCTATGGATTGCTATGTCTCCGAAAGAGAATCAAGCATGTGTACCGGGGCATAAACGCAGCAGTGATAGGATTGGAGAGGTTCGGTGAGCAAACGAAGACCCTTTGAAGTCATATTGCATGGTACCCATTCCACGGGTCTCAACTCTCCAGGTTTAAGGGATTCTTCCTTCAGCTAAAACATGCATGTGGAACCCAGAGTATGATCAACCGTGTGATCGGGAGATGTGTTCCAATATGTCTCAGTTCTCGTCACCTGGTACTCGGGTGCAACATTCCAGACGCTTTACTAACCCTCTCCCGACTTGGAGAGTCAGTGCCTTTAACCTCCTGTTTGGCCCAGTTTGCAAATTCCGCGGAAGATGAACAGGAATAGGGAGAACCAATGAGAGACTAGCTGGAGGTGTCTGGACGGGCAAATTTATCTCTCATTTCCCACCAGGAAGAGGAATTAACCAAAGGCTCAGCGTGCCGTGCCGGAACCAGATTAGGGCCTGAAGCAATCCTGCGGTGTTGCGGCCAGCTCACAAGAAATCGAGTTGAAGAAAGGAGCTCAGGGGCACTGTAATTCACAAACCTGCAAGTTATAAATGACAGCTATCGTCCAAAAATATACTGAAGTAAGGCTGCCAAGAGGACTTGAAAGCGGGGCAGAATTGCAGGAAACCGATTTCAGGAGGTAGACTGGATTTGCATTTAAAGCACAGGAAAAGAGGCAGAACGTCGACAATGATGCACTTGGCCGAAAAGGGCGTATGGTTTTTTTCCTGAATATATTCAGGAAAAAAAGCAAACGCCCTTTTTGGCCAACCAAGCAAGCTTACAAAGGAAATCTGCACTACAATGAAGTCTCACTTCCCCCCGGTCAAAAGGGCCATCTGGAAAAAGTGTAAAATCCAGAAAGGCAGGACAGGCCTTGGAGAACTGGGAGCCTTGTTATGCTGATGGGCGGGATGTAAATTGCCAACAGCCACTCGGGAGAAGTGTATGGTGTTTCCTGGAACATCTAAAACAAAGCAACAGAGCCTAGGGCACTTCCAGTTATGGTCCTGTAGCTTAGGGAAATTAAAATCAAAAAGACACAGCCACCCCAATGTTTGGGACGGCTCTGTTTACAAGAACCTCGTTTACGGTACAAGTTCAATATCACAGAAAGTGAAAAATGGATAAAGAAGTTGTGGTACTTACGTACAATGCAATATCACTCAGCAATGAAATCTATGTCATCAGGCCCGTAGCAGCATAGAGTGGATTCCGGTATGATGATTCTAACTGAAATAAGTCACACAGAATAAGAAACATCATAAGATATCACTAATACACGGAATGTAAACTTGGCTACACAGGAACTGGATTACAAAACAGAACAGAGTCTCAAATTTAGAAAACCAACTTATGCTTGCTTAAGGGGAAAGGTGAGTTGGGGTGCTGCATAAAACCAGAGATTAAAATGAGCACAGATAAAGTTCCTTAAGCCAAATATGTAATAGACAAGAGCTACTCCTTGCTCAACGAAATGGACTCAACACCCCATATTAGACGCCTAAGTATGTACCTGACTAGTAAGTATCTTAAAAGCTATGGATTGCTATGTCTCCGAAAGAGAATCAAGTGTGTGTACAGGGGCATAAACGCAGCAGTGATAGGATTGGAGAGGTTCGGTGAGCAAATGAAGACCCTTTGAAGTCTTATTGCATGGTACCCATTCCACGGGTCTCAACTCTCCAGGTTTAAGGGATTCTTCCTTCAGCTAAAACATGCATGTGGAACCCAGAGTATGATCAACCGTGTGATCGGGAGACGTGTTCCAATATGTCTCAGTTCTCGTCCCCTGGTACTCGGGTGCAACATTCCAGATGCTTTACTAACACTCTCCCGACTTGGAGAGTCAGTGCCTTTAAACTCCTGTTTGGCCCAGTTTGCAATTTCTGCAGAAGATGAACAGGAATAGGGAGAACCAATGAGAGACTAGCTGGAGGTGTCTGGACGGGCCAAATTAACTCTCATTTCCAACGAGGAAGAGGAATTAACCAAAGGCTCAGTGTGCCATGCCGGAACCAGATTAGGGCCTGAAGCAATCATGCGGTGTTGCGGCCAGCTCACAAGAAAGCGAGTTGAAGAAAGGAGCTCAGGGGCACTGTAATTCACAAACCTGCAGAATTATAAATGACAGCTATCGTCCAAAAATATAGTGAAGTAAGGCTGCCAAGAGGACTTGAAAGCAGGGCAGAATTGCAGGAAACCAATTTCAGGAGGTACACTGGAATTGCATTTAAAGCATAGGAAAAGAGGCAGAACGTTGACAATGATGCACTTGGCCAAAAAGGGCGTATGCGTTTTTTCCTGAATATATTCAGGAAAAAACGCATACGCCCTTTTTGGCCAACCAAGCAAGCTTGCAAAGGAAATCTGCACTACAATGAAGTCTCACTTCCCCCCGGTCAAAAGGGCCATCTGAAAAAAGTGTAAAATCCAGAAAGGCAGGACAGGCCATGGAGAACTGGGAGCCTTGTTATGCTGATGGGCGGGATGTAAACTACCAACAGCCACTTGAGAGAAGTGTATGGTGTTTCCTGCAACAGTTAAAAAACAAAGCAACAGAGCCTAGGGCACTTCCACTTATGGTCCTATAGCTTAGGGAAATTAAAATCTAAAAGACACAGCCACCCCAATGTTTGGGATGGCTCTGTTTACAAGAACCTCGTTAACGGTACAAGTTTAATATCGCTGAAAATGAAAAATGGATAAAGAAGTTGTGGTACTTACGTACAATGCAATATCACTCAGCAATGAAATCTATGTCATCAAGCCCGCAGCAGCATAATGAGTGGATTCAGGTATGATGATTCTAACTGAAATAAGTCACACAGAAAAAGAAACATCATAAGATATCACTAATACACGGAATGTAAACTTGGCTACACAGGAACTGAATTACAAAACAGAACAGGGTCTCAAATTTAGAAAACCAACTTATGCTTTCTTAAGGGGAAAGGTGAGTTGGGGTGCTGCATAAAACCAGAGATTGAAATGAGCACAGATAAAGTTCCTTAAGCTAAATATGTAATATACAAGAGCTACTCCTTGCTCAACGAAATGGACTCAACACCACATATTAAACGCCTAAGAATGTAGCTGATTAGTAAGTATCTAAAAACCTATGGATTGCTATTTCTCCGAAAGAGAATCAAGCGTGTGTACAGGGGCATAAACGCAGCAGTGATAGGATTGGAGAGGTTCGGTGAGCAAATGAATACCCTTTGAAGTCATATTGCATGGTACCCATTCCACGGGTCTCAGCTCTCCAGGTTTACGGGATTCTTCCTTCAGCTAAAACATGCATGTGGACCCCAGAGTATGATCAACCGTGTGATCGGGAGACGTGTTCAAATATGTCTCAGTTTTCATCCCCTGGTACTCGGGTGCAATATTCCAGACGCTTTACTAACACTCTCCCGACTTGGAGAGTCAGTGCCTTTAACCTCCTGTTTGGCCCAGTTTGCAATTTCTGCAGAAGATGAACAGGAATAGGGAGAACCAATGAGAGACTAGCTGGAGGTGTCAGGACGGGCAAATTTAACTCTCATTTCCCACCAGGAAGAGGAATTAACCAAAGGCTCAGCGTGCCGTGCCGGAACCAGATTAGGGCCTGAAGCAATCCTAAGGTGTTGCGGCCAGCTCACAAGAAAGCGAGTTGAAGAAAGGAGCTCAGGGGCACTGTAATTCACAAACCTGCAGAGTTATAAATGACAACTATCGTCCAAAAATATACTGAAGTAAGGCTGCCAAGAGGACTTGAAAGCGGGGCAGAATTGCAGGAAACCGATTTCAGGAGGTAGACTGGAATTGCATTTAAAGCATAGGAAAAGAGGCAGAACGTCCACAATGATGCACTTGGCCAAAAAGGGCGTATGTGGTTTTTCCTGAATATATTCAGGAAAAAACACATACGCCCTTTTTGGCCAAGCAAGCAGTCTTGCAAAGGAAATCTGCACTACAATGAAGTCTCACTTCCCCAGGTCAAAAGGGCCATCTGAATAAAGTGTAAAATCCAGAAAGGCAGGACAGGCCATGGAGAACTGGGAGCCTTGTTATGCTGATGGCCGGGATGTAAATTGCCAACAGCCACTCCTGAGAAGTGTATGGCGTTTCCTGAAACATCTAAAAAACAAAGCAACAGTGCCTAGGGCACTTCCACTTATGGTCCTATAGCTTAGGGAAATTAAAATCAAAAAGACACAGCCACCCCAAAGTTTGGGACGGCTCTGTTTTCAAGAACCTCGTTTACGGTACAAGTTCAATATCGCAGATAGTGAAAAATGGATAAAGCTATGTTTGTACTTACGTACAATGCAATATCACTCAGCAATGAAATCTATGTCATCAGGCCCGTAGCAGCATAATGAGTGGATTCAGGTATGATGATTCTAACTGAAAAAGTCACACAGAAAAAGAAACATCATAGGATATCACTAATACATGGAATGTAAACTTGGCTACACAGGAACTGGATTACAAAACAGAACAGGGTCTCAAATGTAGAAAACCAACTTATGCTTGCTTAAGGGGAAAGGTGAGTTGGGGTGCTGCATAAAACCAGAGATTGAAATGAGCACAGATAAAGTTCCTTAAGCCATATATGGAATAGACAAGAGCTACTCCTTGCTCAACGAAATGGACTCAACACCCCATATTAAACGTCTAAGAATGTACCTGACAAGTAAGTATCTTAAAACCTATGGATTGCTATGTCTCCGAAAGAGAATCAAGCGTGTGTACAGGGGCATAAACGCAGGAGTGATAAGATTGGAGAGGTTCGGTGAGCAAATGAAGACCCTTTGAAGTCATATTGCATGGTACCCATTCCACGGGTCTCAACTCTCCAGGTTTAAGGGATTCTTTCTTCAGCTAAAACATGCATGTGGAACCCAGAGTATGATCAACCGTGTGATTGGGAGACGAGTTCAAATATGTCTCAGTTTTCGTCCCCTCGTACTCGGGTGCAACATTCCAGATGCTTTACTAACACTCTCCTGACTTGGAGAGTCAGTGCCTTTAACCTCCTGTTTGGCCCAGTATGCAATTTCTGCAGAAGATGAACAGGAATAGGGAGAACCAATGAGAGACTAGCTGGAGGTGTCTGGACGGGCCAAATTAACTCTCATTTCCAACAAGGAAGAGGAATTAACCAAAGGCTCAGTGTGCCATGCCGGAACCAGATTAGGGCCTGAAGCAATCATGCGGTGTTGCGGCCAGCTCACAAGAAAGCGAGTTGAAGAAAGGAGCTCAGGGGCACTGTAATTCACAAACCTGCAGAGTTATAAATGACAGCTATCGTCCAAAAATATAGTGAAGTAAGGCTGCCAAGAGGACTTGAAAGCTGGGCAGAATTGCAGGAAACCAATTTCAGGAGGTAGACTGGAATTGCATTTAAAGCATAGGAAAAGAGGCAGAACGTCGACAATGATGCACTTGGCCAAAAAGGGCGTATGCGTTTTTTCCTGAATATATTCAGGAAAAAACGCATACGCACTTTTTGGCCAACCAAGCAAGCTTGCAAAGGAAATCTGCACCACAATGAAGTCTCACTTCCCCCCGGTCAAAAGGGCCATCTGAAAAAAGTGTAAAATCCAGAAAGGCAGGACAGGCCATGGAGAACTGGGAGCCTTGTTATGCTGATGGGCGGGATGTAAATTGGCAACAGCCACTGGGGAGAAGTCTATGGTGTTTCCGGAAATATCTAAAAAACAAAGCAACAGAGCCTAGGGCACTTCCACTTATGGTCCTATAGCTTAGGGAAATTAAAATCAAAAAGACACAGCCACCCCAAAGTTTGGGACGGCTCTGTTTACAAGAACCTCGTTTAGGGTACAAGTTCAATATCGCAGAAAGTGAAAAATGGATAAAGAATTTGTGGTACTTACGTACAATGCAATATCACTCAGCAATGAAATCTATGTCATCAGGCCCGTAGCAGCATAATGAGTGGATTCAGGTATGATGATTCTAACTGAAATAAGTCACACAGAAAAAGAAACATCATAAGATATCACTAATACACGGAATGTAAAC
Source organism: Orcinus orca (assembly GCF_937001465.1). Lineage (NCBI taxonomy): Eukaryota > Metazoa > Chordata > Mammalia > Artiodactyla > Delphinidae > Orcinus > Orcinus orca. The sequence continues at coordinate 807,231 of NW_026044011.1, forward strand.
TTGGCTACACAGGAACTGGATTACAAAACAGAAGAGGGTCTCAAATTTAGAAAACCAACATGCTTGCTTAAGGGGAAAAGTGAGTTGGGGAGCTGCATAAAACCAGAGATTGAAATGAGCACAGATAAAGTTCCTTAAGCCAAATATGGAATAGACAAGGGCTACTCCTTGCTCAACGAAATGGACTCAACACCCCATATTAAACGCCTAAGAATGCACCTGACTAGTAAGTATCTTAAAACCTATGGATTGCTATGTCTCCGAAAGAGAATCAAGCGTGTGTACAGGGGCATAAACGCAGCAGTGATAGGATTGGAGAGGTTCGGTGAGCAAATGAAGACCCTTTGAAGTCATATTGCATGGTACCCATTCCACGGGTCTCAACTCACCAGGTTTAAGGGATTCTTTCTTCAGCTAAAACATGCATGTTGAAGCCAGAGTATGATCAACCGTGTGATCGGGAGACGTGTTCAAATATGTCTCAGTTGTCCTCCCCTGGTACTCGGGTGCAACATTCCAGACGCTTTACTAACGCTCTCCCGACTTGGAGAGTCAGTGCCTTTAACCTCCTGTTTGGCCCAGTTTGCAATTTCTGCAGAAGATGAACAGGAATAGGGAGAACCAATGAGAGACTAGCTGGAGGTGTCTGGACGGGTAAATTTAGCTCTCATTTCCCACCAGGAAGAGGAATTAACCAAAAGCTCAGCATGCCGTACCGGATCCAGATTAGGGCCTGAAGCAATCCTGCGATATTGCGGCCAGCTCACAAGAAAGCGAATTGAAGAAAGGAGCTCAGGGGCACTGTAATTCACAAACCTGCAGAGTTATAAATGACAGCTATCGTCCAAAAATATACTGAAGTAAGGCTGCCAAGAGGACTTGAAAGCGGGGCAGAATTGCAGGAAACCGATTTCAGGAGGTAGACTGGAATTGCATTTAAAGCATAGGAAAAGAGGCAGAACTTCGACAATGATGCACTTGGCCAAAAAGGGCGTATGCGTTCTTTCCTGAATATATTCAGGAAAAAACGCATACGCCCTTTTTGGCCAACCAAGCAAGCTTGCAAAGGAAATCGGCACTACAATGAAGTCTCACTTCCCCAGGTCAAAAGGGCCATCTGAAAAAAGTGTAAAATCCAGAAAGGCAGGACAGGCCATGGAGAACTGGGAGCCTTGTTATGCTGATGGGCGGGATGTAAATTGCCAACAGCCACTCTGGAGAAGTGTATGGAGCTTCTTGAAACAGTTAAAAAACAAAGCAACAGAGCCTAGGGCACTTCCACTTATGGTCCTATAGCTTAGGGAAATTAAAATCTAAAAGACACAGCCACCCCAATGTTTGGGACGGCTCTGTGTACAAGAACCTCATTAACGGTACAACTTCAATATCGCAGAAAGCAAAAAATGGATAAACAAGTTGTGGTACTTATGTACAATACAATAACACTCAGCAATGAAATCTATGTCATCAGGCCTGTAGCAGCATAATGAGTGGATTCAGGTATGATGATTCTAACTGAAATAAGTCACACAGAAAAAGAAACATCATAAGATATCACTAATACACGGAATGTAAACTTGGCTACACAGGAACTGAATTACAAAACAGAACAGGGACACAAATTTAGAAAACCAACTTATGCTTGCTTAAGGGGAAAGGTTAGTTGGGGTGCTGCATAAAACCAGAGATTGAAATGAGCACAGATAAAGTTCCTTAAGCCAAATATATAATAGACAAGAGCTACTCCTTACTCAACGAAATGGACTCAACACCCCCTATTAAACGCCTAAGAATGTACCTGACTAGTATCTTAAAACCTCTGGATTGCTATGTCTCCGAAAGAGAATCAAGCATGTGTACAGGGGTATAAACGCAGCAGTGATAGGATTGGAGAGGTTCGGTGAGCAAATGAAGACCCTTTGAAGTCATATTGCATGGTACCCATTCCACAGGTCTCAACTCTCCAGATTTAAGGGATTCTTCCTTCAGCTAAAACATGCATGTGGAACCCAGAGTATGATCAACCGTGTGATTGGGAGACGAGTTCAAATATGTCTCAGTTTTTGTCCCCTCGTACTCGGGTGCAACATTCCAGATGCTTTACTAACACTCTCCTGACTTGGAGAGTCAGTGCCTTTAACCTCCTGTTTGGCCCAGTATGCAATTTCTACAGAAGATGAACAGGAATAGGGAGAACCAATGAGAGACTAGCTGGAGGTGTCTGGACGGGCCAAATTAACTCTCATTTCCAACGAGGAAGAGGAATTAACCAAAGGCTCAGTGTGCCATGCCGGAACCAGATTAGGGCCTGAAGCAATCATGCGGTGTTGCGGCCAGCTCACAAGAAAGCGAGTTGAAGAAAGGAGCTCAGGGGCACTGTAATTCACAAACCTTCAGAGTTATAAATGACAGCTATCGTCCAAAAATATAGTGAAGTAAGGCTGCCAAGAGGACTTGAAAGCTGGGCAGAATTGCAGGAAACCAATTTCAGGAGGTAGACTGGAATTGCATTTAAAGCATAGGAAAAGAGGCAGAACGTCGACAATGATGCACTTGGCCAAAAAGGGCGTATGCGTTTTTTCCTGAATATATTCAGGAAAAAACGCATACGCACTTTTTGGCCAACCAAGCAAGCTTGCAAAGGAAATCTGCACCACAATGAAGTCTCACTTCCCCCCGGTCAAAAGGGCCATCTGAAAAAAGTGTAAAATCCAGAAAGGCAGGACAGGCCATGGAGAACTGGGAGCCTTGTTATGCTGATGGGCGGGATGCAAATTGGCAACAGCCACTGGGGAGAAGTCTATGGTGTTTCCGGAAATATCTAAAAAACAAAGCAACAGAGCCTAGGGCACTTCCACTTATGGTCCTATAGCTTAGGGAAATTAAAATCAAAAAGACACAGCCACCCCAAAGTTTGAGACGGCTCTGTTTACAAGAACCTCGTTTAGGGTACAAGTTCAATATCGCAGAAAGTGAAAAATGGATAAAGAATTTGTGGTACTTACGTACAATGCAATATCACTCAGCAATGAAATCTATGTCATCAGGCCCGTAGCAGCATAATGAGTGGATTCAGGTATGATGATTCTAACTGAAATAAGTCACACAGAAAAAGAAACATCATAAGATATCACTAATACACGGAATGTAAACTTGGCTACACAGGAACTGGATTACAAAACAGAAGAGGGTCTCAAATTTAGAAAACCAACATGCTTGCTTAAGGGGAAAAGTGAGTTGGGGAGCTGCATAAAACCAGAGATTGAAATGAGCACAGATAAAGTTCCTTAAGCCAAATATGGAATAGACAAGGGCTACTCCTTGCTCAACGAAATGGACTCAACACCCCATATTAAACGCCTAAGAATGCACCTGACTAGTAAGTATCTTAAAACCTATGGATTGCTATGTCTCCGAAAGAGAATCAAGCGTGTGTACAGGGGCATAAACGCAGCAGTGATAGGATTGGAGAGGTTCGGTGAGCAAATGAAGACCCTTTGAAGTCATATTGCATGGTACCCATTCCACGGGTCTCAACTCACCAGGTTTAAGGGATTCTTTCTTCAGCTAAAACATGCATGTTGAAGCCAGAGTATGATCAACCGTGTGATCGGGAGACGTGTTCAAATATGTCTCAGTTGTCCTCCCCTGGTACTCGGGTGCAACATTCCAGACGCTTTACTAACGCTCTCCCGACTTGGAGAGCCAGTGCCTTTAACCTCCTGTTTGGCCCAGTTTGCAATTTCTGCAGAAGATGAACAGGAATAGGGAGAACCAATGAGAGACTAGCTGGAGGTGTCTGGACGGGCAAATTTAACTCTCATTTCCCACCAGGAAGAGGAATTAACCAAAGGCTCAGCGTGCCGTGCCGGAACCAGATTAGGGCCTGAAGCAATCCTGCGGTGTTGCGGCCAGCTCACAAGAAAGTGAGTTGAAGAAAGGAGCTCAGGGGCACTGTAATTCACAAACCTGCAGAGTTATAAATGACAGCTATCGTCCAAAAATATACTGAAGTAAGGCTGCCAAGAGGACTTGAAAGCGGGCCAGAATTGCAGGAAACCGATTTCAGGAGGTAGACTGGAATTGCATTTAAAGCATAGGAAAAGAGAAAGAACGTCCACAATGATGCACTTGGCCAAAAAGGGCGTATGCGTTCTTTCCTGAATATATTCAGGAAAAAACACATACGCCCTTTTTGGCCAAGCAAGCAATCTTGCAAAGGAAATCTGCACTACAATGAAGTCTCACTTCCCCGGGTCAAAAGGGCCATCTGAAAAAAGTGTAAAATCCAGAAAGGCAGGACAGGCCATGGAGAACTGGGAGACTAGTTATGCTGATGGGCGGGATGTAAATTGCCAACAGCCACTCCGGAGAAGTGTATGGCGTTTCCTGAAACATCTAAAAAACAAAGCAACAGTGCCTAGGGCACTTTCACTTATGGTCCTATAGCTTAGGGAAATTAAAATAAAAAAGACACAGCCACCCCAAAGTTTGGGACGGCTCTGTTTTCAAGAACCTCGTTTAGGGTACAAGTTCAATATCGCAGATAGTGAAAAATGGATAAAGATATGTTGGTACTTACGTACAATGCAATATCACTCAGCAATGAAATCTATGTCATCAGGCCCGTAGCAGCATAATGATTGGATTCAGGTATGATGATTCTAACTGAAATAAGTCACATAGAAAAAGAAACATCATAGGATATCACTAATACACGGAAAGTAAACTTGGCTACACAGGAACTGGATTACAAAACAGAACAGGGTCTCAAATGTAGAAAACCAACTTATGCTTGCTTAAGGGGAAAGGTGAGTTGCGGTGCTGCATAAAACCAGAGATTGAAATGAGCACAGATAAAGTTCCTTAAGCCAAATATGGAATAGACAAGAGCTACTCCTTGCTCAACGAAATGGCCTCAACACCCCATATTAAACGCCTAAGAATGCACCTGACTAGTAAGTATCTTAAAACCTATGGATTGCTATGTCTCCGAAAGAGAATCAAGCGTGTGTACAGGGGCATAAACGCAGCAGTGATAGGATTGGAGAGGTTCGGTGAGCATATGAAGACCCTTTGAAGTCATATTGCATGGTACCCATTCCACGGGTCTCAACTCTCCAGGATTAAGGGATTCTTCCTTCAGCTAAAACATGCATGTGGAACCCAGAGTATGATCAACCGTGTGATCGGGAGACGTGTTCAAATATGTCTCAGTTTTCATCCCCTGGTACTCAGGTGCAATATTCCAGACGCTTTACTAACACTCTCCCGACTGGAGAGTCAGTGCCTTTAACCTCCTGTTTGGCCCAGTTTGCAATTTCTGCAGAAGATGAACAGGAATAGGGAGAACCAATGAGAGACTAGCTGGAGGTGTCTGGACGGGCAAATTTAACTCTCATTTCCCAGCAGGAAGAGGAATTAACCAAAGGCTCAGCGTGCCGTGCTGGAACCAGATTAGGGCCTGAAGCAATCCTGCGGTGTTGCGGCCAGCTCACAAGAAAGCGAGTTGAAGAAAGGAGCTCAGGGGCACTGTAATTCACAAACCTGCAGAGTTATAAATGACAGCTATCGTCCAAAAATATACTGAAGTAAGGCTGCCAAGAGGACTTGAAAGCGGGCCAGAATTGCAGGAAACCGATTTCAGGAGGTAGACTGGAATTGCATTTAAAGCATAGGAAAAGAGGCAGAACGTCCACAATGATGCACTTGGCCAAATAGGGCGTATGCGGTTTTTCCTGAATATATTCAGGAAAAAACACATACGCCCTTTTTGGCCAACCAAGCAAGCTTGCAAAGGAAATCTGCACTACAATGAAGTCTCACTTCCCCGGGTGAAAAGGGCCATCTGAATAAAGTGTAAAATCCAGAAAGGCAGGACAGGCCATGGAGAACTGGGAGCCTTGTTATGCTGATGGGCGGGATGTAAATTGCCAACAGCCACTCCGGAGAAGTGTATGGCGTTTCCTGAAACATCTAAAAAACAAAGCAACAGTGCCTAGGGCACTTCCACTTATGGTCCTATAGCTTAGGGAAATTAAAATCAAAAAGACACAGCCACCCCAAAGTTTGGGACGGCTCTGTTTTCAAGAACCTCGTTTACGGTACAAGTTCAATATCGCAGATAGTGAAAAATGGATAAAGATATGTTGGTACTTACGTACAATGCAATATCACTCAGCAATGAAATCTATGTCATCAAGCCCGCAGCAGCATAATGAGTGGATTCAGGTATGATGATTCTAACTGAAATAAGTCACACAGAAAAAGAAACATCATAAGATATCACTAATACACGGAATGTAAACTTGGCTACACAGGAACTGAATTACAAAACAGAACAGGGTCTCAAATTTAGAAAACCAACTTATGCTTTCTTAAGGGGAAAGGTGAGTTGGGGTGCTGCATAAAACCAGAGATTGAAATGAGCACAGATAAAGTTCCTTAAGCTAAATATGGAATAGACAAGAGCTACCTCTTGTTCAACGAGATGGACTCAACACCCCATATTAAACGCCTAAGAATGTAGCTGATTAGTAAGTATCTTAAAACCTATGGATTGCTATTTCTCTGAAAGAGAATCAAGCGTGTGTACAGGGGCATAAACGCAGCAGTGATAGGATTGGAGAGGTTCGGTGAGCAAATGAATACCCTTTGAAGTCATATTGCATGGTACCCATTCCACGGGTCTCAGCTCTCCAGGTTTAAGGGATTCTTCCTTCAGGTAAAACATGCATGTGGAACCCAGAGTATGATCAACCGTGTGATCGGGAGACGTGTTCAAATATGTCTCAGTTGTCGTCCCCTGGTACTCGGGTGCAACATTCCATATGCTTTACTAACACTCTCCCGACTTGGAGAGTCAGTGCCTTTAACCTGCTGTTTGGCCCAGTTTAAAATTTCAGTGGAAGATGAACAGGAATAGGGAGAACCAATGAGACACTATCTGGAGGTGTCTGGACGGGCAAATTTAACTCTCATTTCCCACCAGGAAGAGGAATTAACCAAAGGCTCAGCATGCCGTGCCGGAAAGAGATTAGGGCCTGAAGCTATCCTGCGGTGTTGCGGCCAGCTCACAAGAAAGCGAGTTGAATAAAGGAGCTCAGGGGCACTGTAATTCACAAACCTACAGAGTTATAAATGACAGCTATCGTCCAAAAATATAGTGAAGAAAGGCTGCCAAGAGGACTTGAATGCGGGGCAGAATTGCAGGCAACCGATTTCAGAAGGTAGACTGGAATTGCATTTAAAGCATAGGAAAAGAGGCAGAACGTGGAAAATGATGCACTTGGCCAAAAAGGGCGTATGCGTTTTTTCCTGAATATATTCAGGAAAAAATGCATACGCACTTTTTGGCCAACCAAGCAAGCTTGCAAAGGAAATCTGCACCACAATGAAGTCTCACTTCCCCCCGGTCAAAAGGGCCATCTGAAAAAAGTGTAAAATCCAGAAAGGCAGGACAGGCCATGGAGTACTGGGAGCCTTGTTATGCTGATGGGCGGGAGGTAAATTGCCAACAGCCACTGGGGAGAAGTCTATGGTGTTTCCTGAAACATCTAAAAAACAAAGCAACAGAGCCTAGGGCACTTCCACTTATGGTCCTATAGCTTAGGGAAATTAAAATCAAAAACACACAGCCACCCCAAACTTTGGGACGGCTCTGTTTACAAGAACCTCGTTTACGGTACAAGTTCAATATCGCAGAAAGCGAAAAATGGATAAAGAAATTGTGGTACTTACGTACAATGCAGTATCACTCAGCACTGACATCTATGTCATCAGGCCCATAGCAGCATAATGAGTGGATTCAGGTATGATGATTCTAACTGAAATAAGTCACACAGAAAAAGAAACGTCATAAGATATCACTAATACAGGGAATGTCAACTTGGCTACACAGGAACTGGAGTAGAAAACAGAACAGGGTCTCAAATTTAGAAAACCAACTTATGCTTGCTTAAGGGGAAAGGTGAGTTGGGGTGCTGCATAAAACCAGAGATTGAAATGAGCACAGATAAAGTTCCTTAAGCCAAATATGGAATAGACAAGAGCTACTCCTTGCTCAACGAAATGGACTCAACACCCCATATTAAACGCCTAAGAATGTACCTGACAAGTAAGTATCTTAAAACCTATGGATTGCTATGTCTCCAAAAGAGAATCAAGCGTGTGTACAGGGGCATAAACGCAGGAGTGATAAGATTGGAGAGGTCCGGTGAGCAAATGAAGACCCTTTGAAGTCATATTGCATGGTACCCATTCCACGGGTCTCAACTCACCAGGTTTAAGGGATTCTTTCTTCAGCTAAAACATGCATGTTGAAGCCAGAGTATGATCAAGCATGTGATCGGGAGACGTGTTCAAATATGTCTCAGTTCTCCTCCCCTGGTACTCGGGTGCAACATTCCATACGCTTTACTAATGCTCTCCCGACTTGGAGAGTCAGTTCCTTTAACCTCCTGTTTGGCCCAGTTTGCAATTTCTGCAGAAGATGAACAGGAATAGGGAGAACCAATGAGTCACTAGCTGGAGGTGTCTGGACGGGTAAATTTAGCTCTCATTTCCCACCAGGAAGAGGAATTAACCAAAAGCTCAGTGTGCCGTACCGGATCCAGATTAGGGCCTGAAGCAATCTTGCGATATTGCGGCCAGCTCACAAGAAAGCGAATTGAAGAAAGGAGCTCAGGGGCACTGTAATTCACAAACCTGCAGAGTTATAAATGACAGCTATCGTCCAAAAATATACTGAAGTAAGGCTGCCAAGAGGACTTGAAAGCGGGGCAGAATTGCAGGAAACCGATTTCAGGAGGTAGACTGGAATTGCATTTAAAGCATAGGAAAAGAGGCAGAACTTCGACAATGATGCACTTGGCCAAAAAGGGCGTATGCGTTCTTTCCTGAATATATTCAGGAAAGAACGCATACGCCCTTTTTGGCCAACCAAGCAAGCTTGCAAAGGAAATCTGCACTACAATGAAGTCTCACTTCCCCAGGTCAAAAGGGCCATCTGAAAAAAGTGTAAAATCCAGAAAGGCAGGACAGGCCATGGAGAACTGGGAGCCTTGTTATGCTGATGGGCGGGATGTAAATTGCCAACAGCCACTCTGGAGAAGTGTATGGTGTTTCCTGAAACAGTTAAAAAACAAAGCAACAGAGCCTAGGGCACTTCCACTTATGGTCCTATAGCTTAGGGAAATTAAAATCTAAAAGACACAGCCACCCCAATGTTTGGGATGGCTCTGTGTACAAGAACCTCATTAACGGTACAACTTCAATATCGCAGAAAGCAAAAAATGGATAAACAAGTTGTGGTACTTATGTACAATACAATAACACTCAGCAATGAAATCTATGTCATCAGGCCTGTAGCAGCATAATGAGTGGATTCAGGTATGATGATTCTAACTGAAATAAGTCACACAGAAAAAGAAACATCATAAGATATCACTAATACACGGAATGTAAACTTGGCTACACAGGAACTGAATTACAAAACAGAACAGGGACACAAATTTAGAAAACCAACTTATGCTTGCTTAAGGGGAAAGTTTAGTTGGGGTGCTGCATAAAACCAGAGATTGAAATGAGCACAGATAAAGTTCCTTAAGCCAAATATGGAATAGACAAGAGCTACTCCTTGCTCAACGAAATGGACTCAACACCCCATATTAAACGCCTAAGAATTTACCTGACTAGTATCTTAAAACCTCTGGATTGCTATGTCTCCGAAAGAGAATCTAGCGTGTGTACAGGGGCATAAACGCAGCAGTGATAGGTTTGGAGAGGTTCGGTGAGCAAATTAAGACCCTTTGAAGTCATATTGCATGGTACCCATTCCACAGGTCTCAACTCTCCAGATTTAAGGGATTCTTCCTTCAGCTAAAACATGCATGTGGAACCCAGAGTATGATCAACCGTGTGATTGGGAGACGAGTTCAAATATGTCTCAGTTTTCGTCCCATGGTACTCGGGTGCAACATTCCAGATGCTTTACTAACACTCTCCTGACTTGGAGAGTCAGTGCCTTTAACCTCCTGTTTGGCCCAGTATGCAATTTCTGCAGAAGATGAACAGGAATAGGGAGAACCAATGAGAGACTAGCTGGAGGTGTCTGGACGGGCCAAATTAACTCTCATTTCCAACGAGGAAGAGGAATTAACCAAAGGCTCAGTGTGCCATGCCGGAACCAGATTAGGGCCTGAAGCAATCCTGCGGTGTTGCGGCCAGCTCACAAGAAAGCGAGTTGAAGAAAGGAGCTCAGGGGCACTGTAATTCACAAACCTGCAGAGTTATAAATGACAGCTATCGTCCAAAAATATAGTGAAGTAAGGCTGCCAAGAGGACTTGAAAGCTGGGCAGAATTGCAGGAAACCAATTTCAGGAGGTAGACTGGAATTGCATTTAAAGCATAGGAAAAGAGGCAGAACGTCGACAATGATGCACTTGGCCACAAAGGGCGTATGCGTTTTTTCCTGAATATATTCAGGAAAAAACGCATACGCACTTTTTGGCCAACCAAGCAAGCTTGCAAAGGAAATCTGCACCACAATGAAGTCCCACTTCCCCAGGTCAAAAGGGCCATCTGAAAAAAGTGTAAAATCCAGAAAGGCAGGACAGGCCATGGAGAACTGGGAGCCTTGTTATGCTGATGGGCGGGATGTAAATTGCCAACAGCCACTGGGGAGAAGTCTATGGTGTTTCCTGAAACATCTAAAAAACAAAGCAACAGAGCCTAGGGCACTTCCACTTATGGTCCTATAGCTTAGGGAAATTAAAATCAAAAAGACACAGCCACCCCAAAGTTTGGGACGGCTCTGTTTACAAGAACCTCGTTTAGGGTACAAGTTCAATATCGCAGAAAGTGAAAAATGGATAAAGAATTTGTGGTACTTACGTACAATGCAATATCACTCAGCAATGAAATCTATGTCATCAGGCCCATAGCAGCATAATGAGTGGATTCACGTATGATGATTCTAACTGAAATAAGTCACACAGAAAAAGAAACATCATAAGATATCACTAATACACGGAATGTAAACTTGGCTACACAGGAACTGGATTACAAAACAGAACAGGGTCTCAAATTTAGAAAACCAACATGCTTGCTTAAGGGGAAAGGTGAGTTGGGGAGCTGCATAAAACCAGAGATTGAAATGAGCACAGATAAAGTTCCTTAAGCCAAATATGGAATAGACAAGAGCTACTCCTTGCTCAACGAAATGGACTCAACACCCCATATTAAACGCCTAAGAATGCACCTGACTAGTAAGTATCTTAAAACCTATGGATTGCTATGTCTCCGGAAGAGAATCAAGCGTGTGTACAGGGGCATAAACACAGCAGTGATAGGATTGGAGAGGTTCGGTGAGCAAATGAAGACCCTTTGAATTCATATTGCATGGTACCCATTCCACGGGTCTCAACTCTCCAGGATTAAGGGATTCTTCCTTCAGCTAAAACATGCATGTGGAACCCAGAGTATGATCAACCGTGTGATCGGGAGACGTGTTCATATATGTCTCAGTTTTCATCCCCTGGTACTCGGGTGCAATATTCCAGACGCTTTACTAACACTCTCCCGACTTGGAGAGTCAGTGCCTTTAACCTCCTGTTTGGCCCAGTTTGCAATTTCTGCAGAAGATGAACAGGAATAGGGAGAACCAATGAGAGACTAGCTGGAGATGTCTGGACGGGCAAATTTAACTCTCATTTCCCACCAGGAAGAGGAATTAACCAAAGGCTCAGCGTGCCGTGCCGGAACCAGATTAGGGCCTGAAGCAATCCTGCGATATTGCGGCCAGCTCACAAGAAAGCGAATTGAAGAAAGGAGCTCAGGGGCACTTTAATTCACAAACCTACAGAGTTATAAATGACAGCTATCGTCCAAAAATATACTGAAGTAAGGCTGCCAAGAGGACTTGAAAGCGGGGCAGAATTGCAGGAAACCGATTTCAGGAGGTAGAGTGGAATTGCATTTAAAGCATAAGAAAAGAGGCAGAACTTCGACAATGATGCACTTGGCCAAAAAGGACATATGCGTTCTTTCCTGAATATATTCAGGAAAAAACGCATACGAACTTTTTGGCCAACCAAGCAAGCTTGCAAAGGAAATCTGCACTACAATGAAGTCTCACTTCCCCAGGTCAAAAGGGCCATCTGAAAAAAGTGTAAAATCCAGAAAGGCAGGACAGGCCATGGAGAACTGGGAGCCTTGTTATGCTGATGGGCGGGATGTAAATTGCCAACAGCCACTCTGGAGAAGTGTATGGTGTTTCCTGAAACAGTTAAAAAACAAAGCAACAGAGCCTAGGGCACTTCCACTTATGGTCCTATAGCTTAGGGAAATTAAAATCTAAAAGACACAGCCACCCCAATGTTTGGGTTGGCTCTGTTAACAAGAACCTCGTTAACGGTACAAGTTCAATATCGCAGAAAATGAAAAATGGATAAAGAAGTTGTCGTACTTACGTACAATGCAATATCACTCAGCAATGAAATCTATGTCATCAAGCCCGCAGCAGCATAATGAGTGGATTCAGGTATGATGATTCTAACTGAAATAAGTCACACAGAAAAAGAAACATCATAAGATATCACTAATACACGGAATGTAAACTTGGCTACACAGGAACTGAATTACAAAACAGAACAGGGTCTCAAATTTAGAAAACCAACTTATGCTTTCTTAGGGGAAAGGTGAGTTGGGGTGCTGCATAAAACCAGAGATTGAAATGAGCACAGATAAAGTTCCTTAAGCTAAATATGGAATAGACAAAAGCTACCTCTTGTTCAAAGAGATGGACTCAACACCACATATTAAATGCCTAAGAATGTAGCTGATTAGTAAGTATCTTAAAACCTATGGATTGCTATTTCTCCGAAAGAGAATCAAGCGTGTGTACAGGGGCATAAACGCAGCAGTGATAGGATTGGAGAGGTACGGTGAGCAAATGAATACCCTTTGAAGTCATATTGCATGGTACCCATTCCACGGGTCTCAGCTCTCCAGGTTTAAGGGATTCTTCCTTCAGGTAAAACATGCATGTGGAACCCAGAGTATGATCAACCGTGTGATCGGGAGACGTGTTCAAATATGTCTCTGTTGTCGTCCCCTGGTACTCGGGTGCAACATTCCAGATGCTTTACTAACACTCTCCCGACTTGGAGAGTCAGTGCCTTTAACCTCCTGTTTGGCCCAGTTTAAAATTTCAGCGGAAGATGAACAGGAATAGGGAGAACCAATGAGAGACTAGCTGGAGGTGTCTGGACGGGCAAATTTAACTCTCATTTCCCACCAGGAAGAGGAATTAACCAAAGGCTCAGCATGCCGTGCCGGAAAGAGATTAGGGCCTGAAGCTATCCTGCGGTGTTGCGGCCAGCTCACAAGAAAGCGAGTTGAATAAAGGAGCTCAGGGGCACTGTAATTCACAAACCTACAGAGTTATAAATGACAGCTATCGTCCAAAAATATAGTGAAGAAAGGCTGCCAAGAGGACTTGAATGCGGGGCAGAATTGCAGGCAACCGATTTCAGAAGGTAGACTGGAATTGCATTTAAAGCATAGGAAAAGAGGCAGAACGTGGAAAATGATGCACTTGGCCAAAAAGGGCGTATGCGTTTTTTCCTGAATATATTCAGGAAAAAACGCATACACACTTTTTCGCCAACCAAGCAAGCTTGCAAAGGAAATCTGCACCACAATGAAGCCTCACTTCCCCCCGGTCAAAAGGGCCATCTGAAAAAAGTGTAAAATCCAGAAAGGCAGGACAGGCCATGGAGAACTGGGAGCCTTGTTATGCTGATGGGCGGGATGTAAATTGGCAACAGCCACTGGGGAGAAGTCTATGGTGTTTCCTGAAACATCTAAAAAACAAAGCAACAGAGCCTAGGGCACTTCCACTTATGGTCCTATAGCTTAGGGAAATTAAAATCAAAAAGACACAGCCACCCCAAAGTTTGGGACGGCTCTGTTTACAAGAACCTCGTTTAGGGTACAAGTTCAATATCACAGAAAGTGAAAAATGGATAAAGAATTTGTGGTACTTACGTACAATGCAATATCACTCAGCAATGAAATCTATGTCATCAGGCCCGTAGCAGCATAATGAGTGGATTCAGTATGATGATTCTAACTGAAATAAGTCACACAGAAAAAGAAACATAAGATATCACTAATACACGGAATGTAAACTTGGCTACACAGGAACTGGATTACAAAACAGAAGAGGGTCTCAAATTTAGAAAACCAACATGCTTGCTTAAGGGGAAAAGTGAGTTGGGGAGCTGCAGAAAACCAGAGATTGAAATGAGCACAGATAAAGTTCCTTAAGCCAAATATGGAATAGACAAGAGCTACTCCTTGCTCAACGAAATGGACTCAACACCCCATATTAAACGCCTAAGAATGCACCTGACTAGTAAGTATCTTAAAACCTATGGATTGCTATGTCTCCGAAAGAGAATCAAGCGTGTGTACAGGGGCATAAACGCAGCAGTGATAGGATTGGAGAGGTTCGGTGAGCAAATGAAGACCCTTTGAAGTCATATTGCATGGTACCCATTCCACGGGTCTCAACTCTCCAGGTTTAAGGGATTCTTCCTTCAGCTAAATCATGCATGTGGAACCCAGAGTATGATCAACCGTGTGATCGGGAGATGTGTCCAATATGTCTCAGTTCTCGTCCCCTGGTACTCGGGTGCAACATTCCAGATGCTTTACTAACACTCTCCCGACTTGGAGAGTCAGTGCCTTTAACCTCCTGTTTGGCCCACTTTGCAATTTCTGCGGAAGATGAACAGGAATAGGGAGAACCAATGAGAGACTAGCTGGAGGTGTCTGGACAGGCAAATTTATCTCTCATTTCCCACCAGGAAGAGGAATTAACCAAAGGCTCAGCGTGCCGAGCCGGAACCAGATTAGGGCCTGAAGCAATCCTGCGGTGTTGCAGCCAGCTCACAAGAAAGCGAGTGGAAGAAAGGAGCTCAGGGGCACTGTAATTCACAAACCTGCAGAGTTATAAATGACAGCTATCGTCCAAAAATATACTGAAGTAAGGCTGCCAAGAGGACTTGAAAGCGGGGCAGAATTGCAGGAAACCAATTTCAGGAGGTACACTGGAATTGCATTTAAAGCATAGGAAAAGAGGCAAAACGTCGACAATGATGCACTTGGCCAAAAAGGGTGTATGCGTTTTTTCCTGAATATATTCAAGAAAAAACGCATACGCCCTTTTTGGCCAACCAAGCAAGCTTGCAAAGGAAATCTGCACTACAATGAAGTCTCACTTCCCCCCGGTCAAAAGGGCCATCTGAAAAAAGTGTAAAATCCAGAAAGGCAGGACAGGCCATGGAGAACTGGGAGCCTTGTTATGCTGACGGGCGGGATGTAAATTGCCAACAGCCACTCGGGAGAAGTGTATGGTGTTTCCTGAAACAGTTAAAAAACAAAGCAACAGAGCCTAGGGCACTTCCACTTATGGTCCTATAGCTTAGGGAAATTAAAATCTAAAAGACACAGCCACCCCAATGTTTGGGATGGCTCTGTTTACAAGAACCTCGTTAACGGTACAAGTTCAATATCGCAGAAAATGAAAAATGGATAAAGAAGTTGTGGTACTTACGTACAATGCAATATCACTCAGCAATGAAATCTATGTCATCAGGCCCGCAGCAGCATAATGAGTGGATTCAGGTATGATGATTCTAACTGAAATAAGTCACACATAAAAAGAAACATCATAAGATATCACTAATACACGGAATGTAAACTTGGCTACACAGGAACTGAATCACAAAACAGAACAGGGTCTCAAATTTAGAAAACCAACTTATGCTTTCTTAAGGGGAAAGGTGAGTTGGGGTGCTGCATAAAACCAGAGATTGAAATGAGCACAGATAAAGTTCCTTAAGCTAAATATGGAATAGACAAGAGCTACCTCTTGTTCAAAGAGATGGACTCAACACCCCATATTAAACGCCTAAGAATGTACCTGACTAGTAAGTATCTTAAAACCTATGGATTGCTATTTCTCCGAAAGAGAATCAAGCGTGTGTACAGGGGCATAAACGCAGCAGTGATAGGATTGGAGAGGTTCGGTGAGCAAATGAATACCCTTTGAAGTCATATTGCATGGTACCCATTCCACGGGTCTCAACTCTCCAGGTTTAAGGGATTCTTCCTTCAGGTAAAACATGCATGTGGAACCCAGAGTATGATCAACCGTGTGATCGGGAGACTTGTTCAAATATGTCTCAGTTGTCGTCCCCTGGTACTCGGGTGCAACATTCCAGACGCTTTACTAACACTCTCCCGACTTGGAGAGTCAGTGCCTTTAACCTCCTGTTTGGCCCAGTTTAAAATTTCAGCGGAAGATGAACAGGAATAGGGAGAACCAATGAGAGACTAGCTGGAGGTGTCTGGACGGGCAAATTTAACTCTCATTTCCCACCAGGAAGAGGAATTAACCAAAGGCTCAGCATGCCGTGCCGGAAAGAGATTAGGGCCTGAAGCTATCCTGCGGTGTTGCGGCCAGCTCACAAGAAAGCGAGTTGAATAAAGGAGCTCAGGAGCACTGTAATGCACAAACCTACAGAGTTATAAATGACAGCTATCGTCCAAAAATATAGTGAAGAAAGGCTGCCAAGAGGACTTGAATGCAGGGCAGAATTGCAGGCAACCGATTTCAGAAGGTAGACTGGAATTGCATTTAAAGCATAGGAAAAGAGGCAGAACGTGGAAAATGATGCACTTGGCCAAAAAGGGCGTATGCGTTTTTTCCTGAATATATTCAGGAAAAAACGCATACGCACTTTTTGGCCAACCAAGCAAGCTTGCAAAGGAAATCTGCACCACAATGAAGTCTCACGTACCCCCGGGCAAAAGGGCCAACTGAAAAAAGTGTAAAATCCACAAAGGCAGGACAGGCCATGGAGAACTGGGAGCCTTGTTATGCTGATGGGCGGGATGTAAATTGCCAACAGCCACTCTGGAGAAGTGTATGCTCTCTCCTGAAACATCTAAAAAACAAAGCAACAGAGCCTAGGGCACTTCCACTTATGGTCCTATAGCTTAGCGAAATTAAAATCAAAAAGACACAGCCACCCCAAAGTTTGGGACGGCTCTGTTTACAAGAACCTTGTTTTCGGTACAAGTACAATATCGCACAAAGTGAAAAATGGATAAAGAAGTTGTGGTACTTACGTACAATGCAATATCACTCAGCAATGAAATCTATGTCATCAGGCCCGCAGCAGCATAATGAGTGGATTCAGGTATGATGATTCTAACTGAAATAAGTCACACAGAAAAAGAAACATCATAAGATATCACTAATACACGGAATATAAACTTGGCTACACAGGAACTGGATTACAAAAGAGAACAGGGTCTCAAATTTAGAAAACCAACTTATGCTTGCTTAAGGGGAAAGGTGAGTTGGGGTGCTGCAGAAAATCAGAGATTGAAATGAGCACAGATAAAGTTCCTTAAGCCAAATATGGAATAGACAAGAGCTACTCCTTGCTCAACGAAATGGACTCAACACCCCATATTAAACGCATAAGAATGTACCTGACTAGTAAGTATCTTAAAACCTATGGATCGCTATGTCTATGAAAGAGAATCAAGCATGTGTACAGGGGCATAAACGCAGCAGTGATAGGATTGGAGAGGTTCGGTGAGCAAATGAAGACCCTTTGAAGTCATATTGCATGGTACCCATTCCACGGGTCTCAACTCTCCAGGTTTAAGGGATTCTTCCTTCAGCTAAAACATGCATGTGGAACCCAGAGTATGATCAACCGTGTGATCGGGAGACGTGTTCCAATATGTCTCAGTTCTCGACCCTGGTACTCAGGTGCAACATTCTAGACGCTTTACTAACTCTCTCCCGAGTTGGAGAGTCAGTGCCTTTAACCTCCTGTTTGGCCCAGTTTGCAATTTCTGCGGAAGATGAACAGGAATAGGGAGAACCAATGAGAGACTAGCTGGAGGTGTCTGGACGGGCAAATTTAACTCTCATTTCCCACCAGGAAGAGGAATTAACCAAAGGCTCAGCGTGCCGTGCCGGAACCAGATTAGAGCCTGAAGCATCCCTGCGGTGTTGCGGCCAGCTCACAAGAAAGCGAGTTGAAGAAAGGAGCTCAGGGGCACTGTAATTCACAAACCTGCAGAGTTATAAATGACAGCTATCGTCCAAAAATATACTGAAGTAAGGCTGCCAAGAGGACTTGAAAGCGGGGCAGAATTGCAGGAAACCGATTTCAGGAGGTAGACTGGAATTGCATTTAAAGCATAGGAAAAGAGGCAGAACGTCCAAAATGATGCACTTGGCCAAAAAGGGCGTATGCGGTTTTTCCTGAATATATTCAGGAAAAAACGCATACGCCCTTTTTGGCCAAGCAAGCAATCTTGCAAAGGAAATCTGCACTACAATGAAGTCTCACTTCCCCGGGTCAAAAGGGCAATCTGAATAAAGTGTAAAATCCAGAAAGGCAGGACAGGCCATGGAGAACTGGGAGCCTTGTTATGCTGACGGGCGGAATGTAAATTGCCAACAGCCACTCTGGAGAAGTGTATGGCGTTTCCTGAAACATCTAAAAAACAAAGCAACAGTGCCTAGGGCACTTCCACTTATGGTCCTATAGGTTAGGGAAATTAAAATCAAAAAGGCACAGCCACCCTAAAGTTTGGGACGGCTCTGTTTTCAACAACCTCGTTTACGGTACAAGTTCAATATCGCAGATAGTGAAAAATGGATAAAGATATGTTGGTACTTACGTACAATGCAATATCACTCAGCAATGAAATCTATGTCATCAGGCGCATAGCAGCATAATGAGTGGATTCAGGTATGATGACTCTAACTGAAATAAGTCACACAGAAAAAGAAACATCATAAGATATCACTAATACACGGAATGTAAACTTGGCTACACAGGAACTGGATTACAAAACAGAACAGGGTCTCAAATGTAGAAAACCAACTTATGCTTGCTTAAGGGGAAAGGTGAGTTGGGGTGCTGCATAAAACCAGAGATTGAAATGAGCACAGATAAAGTTCCTTAAGCCAAATATGTAATAGACAAGAGCTACTCCTTGCTCAACGAAATGGACTCAACATCCCATATTAAACGCCTAAGAATGTAACTGACTAGTAAGTATCTTAAAACGTATGGATCACTATGTCTCAGTAAGAGAATCAAGCGTGTGTACAGGGGCATAAACACAGCAGTGATAGGATTGGAGAGGTTCGGTGAGCAAATGAAGACCCTTTGAAGTCATATTGCATGGTACCCATTCCACGGGTCTCAACTCACCAGGTTTAAGGGATTCTTCCTTCAGCTAAATCATGCATGTGGAACCCAGAGTATGATCAACCGTGTGATCGGGAGACGTGTTCCAATATGTCTCAGTTCTCGTCCCCTGGTACTCGGGTACAACATTCCAGACGCTTTACTAACACTCTCCCGACTTGGAGAGTCAGTGCCTTTAACCTCCTGTTTGGCCCAGTTTGCAATTTCTGCGGAAGATGAACAGGAATAGGGAGAACCAATGAGAGACTAGCTGGAGGTGTCTGGACGGGCAAATTTAACTCTCATTTCCCACCAGGAAGAGGAATTAACCAAAGGCTCAGCGTGCCGTGCCGGAACCAGATTAGGGCCTGAAGCAATCCTGCGTTGTTGCGGCCATCTCACAAGAAAGCCAGTTGAAGAAAGGAGCTCAGGGGCACTGTAATTCACAAACCTGCAGAGTTATAAATGACAGCTATCGTCCAAAAATATACTGAAGTAAGGCTGCCAAGAGGACTTGAAAGCGGGGCAGAATTGCAGGAAACCGATTTCAGGAGGTACACTGGAATTGCATTTAAAGCATAGGAAAAGAGGCAGAACGTGGACAATGATGCACTTGGCCAAAAAGGGCGTATGCATTTTTTCCTGAATATATTCAGGAAAAAACGCATACGCACTTTTTGGCCAACCAAGCAAGCTTGCAAAGTATATCTGCACTACAGTGAAGTCTCACTTCCCCCCGGTCAAAAGGGCCATCTGAAAAAAGTGTAAAATCCAGAAAGGCAGGACAGGCCATGGAGAACTGGGAGCCTTGTTATGCTGATGGGCGGGATGTAAATTGCCAACAGCCACTCGGGAGAAGTGTATGGTGTTTCCTGAAACATCTAAGAAACAAAGCAACAGAGCCTAGGGCACTTCCACTTATGGTCCTATAGCTTAGCGAAATTAAAATGAAAAAGACACAGCCACCCCAAAGTTTGGGATGGCTCTGTTTACAAGAACCTTGTTTACGGTACAAGTACAATATCGCAGAAAGTGAAAAATGGATAAAGAAGTTGTGGTACTTACGTACAATGCAATATCACTCAGCAATGAAATCTATGTCATCAGGCCCGTAGCAGCATAATGAGTGGATTCAGGTATGATGATTCTAACTGAAATAAGTCACACAGAAAAAGAAACATCATAAGATATCACTAATACACGGAATATAAACTTGGCTACACAGGAACTGGATTACAAAAGAGAACAGGGTCTCAAATTTAGAAAACCAACTTATGCTTGCTTAAGGGGAAAGGTGAGTTGGGGTGCTGCATAAAACCAGAGATTGAAATGAGCACAGATAAAGTTCCTTAAGCCAAATATGGAATAGACAAGAGCTACTCCTTGCTCAACGCAATGGACTCAACACCCCATATTAAACGCCTAAGAATGTAGCTGACTAGTAAGTATCTTAAAACCTATAGATTGCTATGTCTCCAAAAGAGAATCAAGAGTGTGTACAGGGGCATGAACGCAGCAGTGATAGGATTGGAGAGGTTCGGTGAGCAAATGAAGACCTTTTGAAGTCACATTGCATGGTACCCATTCCACGGGTCTCAACTCTCCACGTTTAAGGGATTCTTCCTTCAGCTAAAACATGCATGTGGAACCAGAGTATGATCAACCGTGTGATCGGGAGAGGTGTTCAAATATGTCTCAGTTTTCATCCCCTGGTACTCGGGTGCAATATTCCAGACGCTTTACTAACACTCTCCCGACTTGGAGAGTCAGTGCCTTTAACCTCCTGTTTGGCCCAGTTTGCAATTTCTGCAGAAGATGAACAGGAATAGGGAGAACCAATGAGAGACTAGCTGGAGGTGTCTGGACGGGCAAATTTAACTCTCATTTCCCACCAGGAAGAGGAATTAACCAAAGGCTCAGCGTGCCGTGCCGGAACCAGATTAGGGCCTGAAGCAATCCTGCGGTGTTGCGGCCAGCTCACAAGAAAGCGAGTTGAAGAAAGGAGCTCAGGGGCACTGTAATTCACAAACCTGCAGAGTTATAAATGTCAGCTATCGTCCAAAAATATACTGAAGTAAGGCTGCCAAGAGGACTTGAAAGCGGGGCAGAATTGCAGGAAACCGATTTCAGGAGGTAGACTGGAATTGCATTTAAAGCATAAGAAAAGAGGCAGAACGTCGACAATGATGCACTTGGACAAAAAGGGCGTATGTGTTCTTTCCTGAGTATATTCAGGAAAATATGCATACGCACTTTTTGGCCAACCAAGCAAGCTTGCAAAAGAAATCTGCACTACAATGAAGTCTCACATCCCCCCGGGCAAAAGGGCCAACTGAAAAAAGTGTAAAATCCAGAAAGGCAGGACAGGCCATGGAGAACTGGGAGCCTTGTTATGCTGAAGGGCGGGATGTAAATTGCCAACAGCCACTCGGGAAAAGTGTATGCTGTTTCCTGAAACATCTAAAAAACAAAGCAACAGAGCCTAGGGCACTTCCACTTATGGTCCTATAGCTTAGGGAAATTAAAATCAAAAAGACACAGCCACCCCTAAGTTTCGGACGGCTCTGTTTACAAAAACCTTGTTTACGGTACAAGTACAATATCGCAGAAAGTGAAAAATGGATAAAGAAGTTGTGGTACTTACGTACAATGCAATATCACTCAGCAAAGAAATCTATGTCATCAGGCCCGTAGCAGCATAATGAGTGGATTCAGGTATGATGATTCTAACTGAAATAAGTCACACAGAAAAAGGAACATCATAAGATATCACTATTACACGGAATATAAACTTGGCTACACAGGAACTGGAATACAAAATAGAACAGGGTCTCAAATTTAGAAAACCAACTTATGCTTGCTTAAGGGGAAAGGTGAGTTGAGGTGCTGCATAAAACCAGAGATTGAAATGAGCACAGATAAAGTTCCTTAAGCCAAATATGGAATAGACAAGAGCTACTCCTTGCTCAACGAAATGGACTCAACACCCCATATTAAACGCCTAAGAATGTACCTGACTAGTAAGTATCTTAAAACCTATGGATCGCTATGTCTCCGAAAGAGAATCAAGCGTGTGTACAGGGGCATAAACGCAGCAGTGATAGGATTGGAGAGGTTCAGTGAGCAAATGAAGACCGTTTGAAGTCATATTGCATGGTACCCATTCCGCGGGTCTCAACTCTCCAGGTTTAAGGGATTCTTCCTTCAACTAAAACATGCATGTGGAACCCAGAGTATGATCAACCGTGTGATCGGGAGACGTGTTCCAATATGTCTCAGTTCTCGTCCCCTGGTACTCGGGTGCAACATTCCAGACGCTTTACTAACACTCTCCCGACTTGGAGAGTCAGTGCCTTTAACCTCCTGTTTGGCCCAGTTTGCAATTTCTGCGGAAGATGAACAGGAATAGGGAGAACCAATGAGAGACTAGCTGGAGGTGTCTGGACGGGCAAATTTAACTCTCATTTCCCACCAGGAAGAGGAATTAACCGAAGGCTCAGCGTGCCGTGCCGGAACCAGATTAGGGCCTGAAGCAATCCTGCGGTGTTGCGGCCAGCTCACAAGAAAGCGAGTTGAAGAAAGGAGCTCAGGGGCACTGTAATTCACAAACCTGCAGAGTTATAAATGACAGCTATCATCCAAAAATATACTGAAGCAAGGCTGACAAGAGGACTTGAAAGCGGGGCAGAATTACAGGAAACCGATTTCAGGAAGTAGACTGGAATTGCATTTAAAGCATAGGAAAAGAGGCAGAACATCGACAATGATGCACTTCGCCAAAAAGGGCGTATGCATTTTTTCCTGAATATATTCAGGAAAAAACGCATACGCACTTTTTGGCCAACCAAGCAAGCTTGCAAAGGAAATCTGCACTACAATGAAGTCTCACTTCCCCCCGGTCAAAAGGGCCATCTGAAAAAAGTGTAGAATCCAGAAAGGCAGGACAGGCCATGGAGAACTGGGAACCTTGTTATGCTGATGGGCGGGATGTAAATTGCCAACAGCCACTCGGGAGAAGTGTATGGTGTTTCCTGAAACATCTAAAAAACAAAGCAACAGAGCCTAGGGCACTTCCACTTATGGTCCTATAGCTTAGGGAAATTAAAATCAAAAAGACACAGCCACCCCAAACTTTGGGATGGCTCTGTTTACAAGAACCTCGTTTACGGGACAAGTTCAATATCGCAGAAAGCGAAAAATGGATAAAGAAGTTGTGGTACTTACGTACAATGCAATATCACTCAGCAATGAAATCTATGTCATCAGGCCCGTAGCAGCATAATGAGTGTATTCAGGTATGATGATTCTAACTGAAATAAGTCACACAGGAAAAGAAACATCATAAGATATCAGTAATACACTGAATGTAAACTTGGCTACACAAGAACTGGATTACAAAACAGAACAGGGTCTCAAATGTTGAAAACCAACTTATGCTTGCTTAAGGGGAAAGGTGAGTTGGGGTGCTGCATAAAACCAGAGATTGAAATGAGCACAGATAAAGTTCCTTAAGCCAAATACGGAATAGACAAGAGCTACTCCTTGCTCAACGAAATGGACTCAACACCCCATATTAACGCCTAAGTATGTACCTGACTAGTAAGTATCTTAAAACCTATAGATTGGTATGTCTCTGAAAGAGAATCAAGCGTGTGTACCGGGGCATAAACGCAGCAGTGATAGGATTGGAGAGGTTCGGTGAGCAAATGAAGATCCTTTGAAGTCATATTGCATGGTACCCATTCCACGGGTCTCAACTCTCCAGGTTTAAGGGATTCTTCCTTCAGCTAAAACATACATGTGGAACCCAGAGTATGATCAACCGTGTGATCAGGAGACGTGTTCAAATACGTCTCAGTTCTCGTCCCCTGCTACTCGGGTGCCATATTTCAGACACATTACTAACACTCTACCGACTTGGAGAGTCAGTGCCTTTAACCTCCTGTTTGGCCCAGTTTGCAATTTCTGCGGAAGATGAACAGGAATAGGGAGAACCAATGAGAGACTAGCTGGAGGTGTCTGGACGGGCAAATTTAACTCTCATTTCCCACCAGGAAGAGGAACTAACCAAAGGCTCAGCATGCCGTGCCGGAACCAGATTAGGGCCTGAAGCAATCCTGCGGTGTTGCGGCCAGCTCACAAGAAAGCGAGTTGAAGAAAGGAGCTCAGGGGCACTGTAATTCACAAACCTGCAGAGTTATAAATGACAGCTATCGTCCAAAAATATACTGAAGTAAGGCTGCCAAGAGGACTTGAAAGCGGGGCAGAATTGCAGGAAACTGATTTCAGGAGGTAGACTGGAATTGCATTTAAAGCATAGGAAAAGAGGCAGAACGTCGACAGTGATGCACTTGGCCAAAATGTGCGTATGCATTTTTTCCTGAATATATTCAGGAAAAAACGCATACGCCCTTTTTGGCCAACCAAGCAAGCTTGCAAAGGAAATCTGCACTACAATGAAGTCTCACTTCCCCCCGGTCAAAAGGGCCATCTGAAAAAAGTGTAAAATCCAGAAAGGCAGGACAGGCCATGGAGAACTGGGAGCCTTCTTATGTTGATGGGCGGGATGTAAATTGCCAACAGCCCCTCCGGAGAAGTGTATAGTGTTTCCTGAAACATCTAAAAGACAAAGCAACAGAGCCTAAGGCACTTCCACATATGGTCCTATAGCTTAGGGAAATTAAAATAAAAAAGACACAGCCACCCCTAATTTTGGGAAGGCTCTGTTTACAAGAAACTCGTTTACGGGACAAGTTCAATATCGCAGAAAGTGAAAAATGGATAAAGCAGTTGTGGTACTTACGTACAATGCAATATCACTCAGCAATGAAATCTATGTCATCAGGCCCGTAGCAGCATAATGAGTGGATTCAGGTATGATGATTCTATCTGAAATAAGTCACACAGAAAAAGAAACATCATAAGATATCACTAATACACGGAATGTAAACTTGGCTACACAGGAACTGGATTACATAACAGAACAGGGTCTCAAATTTAGAAAACCAACTTATGCTTTCTTAAGGGCAAAGGTGAGTTGGGGTGCTGCATAAAACCAGAGACTGAAATGAGCACAGATAAAGTTCCTTAAGCCAAATATGGAATAGACAAGAGCTACTCCTTTCTCAACGAAATGGACTCAACACCCCATATTAAACGCCTAAGAATGTACCTGACTAGTAAGTATCTTAAAAGCTATGCATCGCTATGTCTCTGAAAGAGAATCAAGCGTGTGTACAGGGGCATAAACGCAGCAGTGATAGGATTGGAGAGGTTCGGTGAGCAAATGAAGACCCTTTGAAGTCATATTGCATGGAACCCATTCCACGGGTCTCAACTCTCCAGGTTTAAGGGATTCTTCCTTCAGCTAAAACATGCATGTGGAACCCAGAGTATGATCAACCGTGTGATCGGGATACGTGTTCCACTATGTCTCAGTTCTCGTCCCCTGGTACTCGGGTGCAATATGCCAGACGCTTTACTAACACTCTCCCGACTTGGAGAGTCAGTGCCTTTAACCTCCTGTTTGGCCCAGTTTGCAATTTCTGCGGAAGATGAAAAGGAATAGGGAGAACCAATGAGAGACTAGCTGGAGGTGTCGGGACGGGCAAATTTAACTCTCATTTCCCACCAGGAAGAGGAATTAACCAAAGGCTCAGCGTGCCGAGCCGGAACCAGATTAGGGCCTGAAGCAATCCTGCGGTGTTGTGGCCAGCTCACAAGAAAGCGAGTTGAAGAAAGGAACTCAGGGGCACTGTAATTCACAAACCTGCAGAGTTATAAATGACAGCTATCGTCCAAAAATATACTGAAGTAAGGCTGCCAAGAGGACTTGAAAGCGGGGCAGAATTGCAGGAAACCAATTTCAGGAGGTACACTAGAATTGCATTTAAAGCATAGGAAAAGAGGAAAAACGTCGACAATGATGCACTTGGCCAAAAAGGGCGTATGCATTTTTTCCTGAATATATTCAGGAAAAAACGCATACGCCCTTTTTGGCCAACCAAGCAAGCTTGCAAAGGAAATCTGTACTACAATGAAGTCTCACTTCCCCCCGGTCAAAAGGGCCATCTTAAAAAAGTGTAAATTCCAGAAAGGCAGGACAGGCCATGGCGAATTGGGAGCCTAGTTATGCTGATGGGCGGGATGTATATTTCCAACAGCCACTCTGAAGTAGTGTATGGTGTTTCCTGAAACATCTAAAAAACAAAGCAACAGAGCCTAGGGCACTTCCACTTATGGTCCTACAGCTTAGGGAAATTAAAATCAAAAAGACACAGCCACCCCAAAGTTTGGGACAGCTCTGTTTATAAGAAACTCTATTATTGGACAGGTTCAATATCGCAGAAAGTGAAAAATGGATAAAGAAGTTGTGGAACTTACGTACAATGCAATATCACTCAGCAATGAAATCTATGTCATCAGGCCCGTAGCAGCATAATGAGTGGATCCAGGTATGATGATTCTAACTGAAATAAGTCACACAGAAAAAGAAACATCGTAAGATATCACTAATACACGGAATGTAAACTTGGCTACACAGAACTGAATTACAAAACAGAACAGGGTCTCAAATTCAGAAAACCAACTTATGCTTGCTTAAGGGGAAAGGTGAGTTGGGGTGCTGCATAAAACCAGAGATTGAAATGAGCACAGATAAAGTTCCTTAAGCCAAATATGGAATAGACAAGAGCTACTCCTTGCTCAACGCAATGGACTCAACACCCCATATTAAACGCCTAAGAATGTACCTGACTAGTAAGTATCTTAAAACCTATGGATCGCTATGTCTACGAAAGAGAATCAAGCGTGTGTACAGGGGCATAAACGCAGCAGTGATAGGATTGGAGAGGTTCGGTGAGCAAATGAAGACCCTTTGAATTCATATTGCATGGTACCCATTCCACGGGTCTCAACTCTCCAGGTTTAAGGGATTCTTCCTTCAGCTAAAACATGCATGTGGAACCCAGAGTATGATCAACCGTGTGATCGGGAGACGTGTTCAAATACGTCTCAGTTCTCGTCCCCTGGTACTCGGGTGCAACATTCCAGACGCTTTACTGACACTCTCCCGACTTGGAGAGTCAGTGCCTTTAACCTCCTGTTTGGCCCAGTTTGCAATTTCTGCGGAAGATGAACAGGAATAGGGAGAACCAATGAGAGACTAGCTGGAGGTGTCTGGACGGGCAAATTTAACTCTCATTTCCCACCAGGAAGAGGAATTAACCAAAGGCTCAGCGTGCCGAGCCGGAACCAGATTAGGGCCTGAAGCAATCCTGCGGTGTTGCGGCCAGCTCACAAGAAAGCGAGTTGAAGAAAGGAGCTCAGGGGCACTGTAATTCACAAACCTGCAGAGTTATAAATGACAGCTATCGTCCAAAAATATACTGAAGTAAGGCTGCCAAGAGGACTTGAAAGCGGGGCAGAATTGCAGGAAACTGATTTCAGGAGGTAGACTGGAATTGCATTTAAAGCATAGGAAAAGAGGCAGAACGTCGACAGTGATGCACTTGGCCAAAATGTGCGTACGCATTTTTTCCTGAATATATTCAGGAAAAAACGCATACGCCCTTTTTGGCCAACCAAGCAAGCTTGCAAAGGAAATCTGCACTACAATGAAGTCTCACTTCCCCCCGGTCAAAAGGGCCATCTGAAAAAAGTGTAAAATCCAGAAAGGCAGGACAGGCCATGGAGAACTGGGAGCCTTCTTATGTTGATGGGCGGGATGTAAATTGCCAACAGCCCCTCCGGAGAAGTGTATGGTGTTTCCTGAAACATCTAAAAAACAAAGCAACAGAGCCTAGGGCACTTCCACATATGGTCCTATAGCTTAGGGAAATTAAAATAAAAAAGACACAGCCACCCCTAAGTTTGGGAAGGCTCTGTTTACAAGAAACTCGTTTACGGGACAAGTTCAATATCGCAGAAAGTGAAAAATGGATAAAGCAGTTGTGGTACTTACGTACAATGCAATATCACTCAGCAATGAAATCTATGTCATCAGGCCCGTAGCAGCATAATGAGTGGATTCAGGTATGATGATTCTAACTGAAATAAGTCACACAGAAAAAGAAACATCATAAGATATCACTAATACACGGAATGTAAACTTGGCTACACAGGAACTGGATTACATAACAGAACAGGGTCTCAAATTTAGAAAACCAACTTATGCTTTCTTAAGGGCAAAGGTGAGTTGGGGTGCTGCATAAAACCAGAGACTGAAATGAGCACAGATAAAGTTCCTTAAGCCAAATATGGAATAGACAAGAGCTACTCCTTGCTCAACGAAATGGACTCAACACCCCATATTAAACGCCTAAGAATGTACCTGACTAGTAAGTATCTTAAAAGCTATGCATCGCTATGTCTCCGAAAGAGAATCAAGCGTGTGTACAGGGGCATAAACGCAGCAGTGATAGGATTGGAGAGGTTCGGTGAGCAAATGAAGACCCTTTGAAGTCATATTGCATGGTACCCATTCCACGGGTCTCAACTCTCCAGGTTTAAGGGATTCTTCCTTCAGCTAAAACATGCATGTGGAACCCAGAGTATGATCAACCGTGTGATCGGGATACGTGTTCCACTATGTCTCAGTTCTCGTCCCCTGGTACTCGGGTGCAATATGCCAGACGCTTTACTAACACTCTCCCGACTTGGAGAGTCAGTGCCTTTAACCTCCTGTTTGGCCAAGTATACAATTTCTGCGGAAGATGAAAAGGAATAGGGAGAACCAATGAGAGACTAGCTGGAGGTGTCTGGACGGGCAAATTTAACTCTCATTTCCCACCAGGAAGAGGAATTAACCAAAGGCTCAGCGTGCCGAGCCGGAACCAGATTAGGGCCTGAAGCAATACTGCGGTGTTGTGGCCAGCTCACAAGAAAGCGAGTTGAAGAAAGGAACTCAGGGGCACTGTAATTCACAAACCTGCAGAGTTATAAATGACAGCTATCGTCCAAAAATATACTGAAGTAAGGCTGCCAAGAGGACTTGAAAGCGGGGCAGAATTGCAGGAAACCAATTTCAGGAGGTACACTAGAATTGCATTTAAAGCATAGGAAAAGAGGAAAAACGTCGACAATGATGCACTTGGCCAAAAAGGGCGTATGCGTTTTTTCCTGAATATATTCAGGAAAAAACGCATACGCCCTTTTTGGCCAACCAAGCAAGCTTGCAAAGGAAATCTGCACTACAATGAAGTCTCACTTCCCCCCGGTCAAAGGGCCATCTCAAAAAAGTGTAAATTCCAGAAAGGCAGGACAGGCCATGGCGAATTGGGAGCCTAGTTATGCTGATGGGCGGGATGTATATTTCCAACAGCCACTCTGGAGTAGTGTATGGTGTTTCCTGAAACATCTAAAAAACAAAGCAACAGAGCCTAGGGCACTTCCACTTATGGTCCTACAGCTTAGGGAAATTAAAATCAAAAAGACACAGCCACCCCAAAGTTTGGGACAGCTCTGTTTATAAGAAACTCTATTATTGGACAGGTTCAATATCGCAGAAAGTGAAAAATGGATAAAGAAGTTGTGGAACTTACGTACAATGCAATATCACTCAGCAATGAAATCTATGTCATCAGGCCCGTAGCAGCATAATGAGTGGATCCAGGTATGATGATTCTAACTGAAATAAGTCACACAGAAAAAGAAACATCATAAGATATCACTAATACACGGAATGTAAACTTGGCTACACAGAACTGAATTACAAAACAGAACAGGGTCTCAAATTCAGAAAACCAACTTATGCTTGCTTAAGGGGAAAGGTGAGTTGGGGTGCTGCATAAAACCAGAGATTGAAATGAGCACAGATAAAGTTCCTTAAGCCAAATATGGAATAGACAAGAGCTACTCCTTGCTCAACGCAATGGACTCAACACCCCATATTAAACGCCTAAGAATGTACCTGACTAGTAAGTATCTTAAAACCTATGGATCGCTATGTCTATGAAAGAGAATCAAGCATGTGTACAGGGGCATAAACGCAGCAGTGATAGGATTGGAGAGGTTCGGTGAGCAAATGAAGACCCTTTGAAGTCATATTGCATGGTACCCATTCCACGGGTCTCAACTCTCCAGGTTTAAGGGATTCTTCCTTCAGCTAAAACATGCATGTGGAACCCAGAGTATGATCAACCGTGTGATCGGGAGACGTGTTCCAATATGTCTCAGTTCTCGTCCCCTGGTACTCGGGTGCAACATTCCAGACGCTTTACTAACACTCTCCCGACTTGGAGAGTCAGTGCCTTTAACCTCCTGTTTGGCCCAGTTTGCAATTTCTGCGGAAGATGAACAGGAATAGGGAGAACCAATGAGAGACTAGCTGGAGGTGTCTGGACGGGCAAATTTAACTCTCATTTCCCACCAGGAATAGGAATTAACCGAAGGCTCAGCGTGCCTTGCCGGAACCAGATTAGGGCCTGAAGCAATCCTGTGGTGTTGCGGCCAGCTCACAAGAAAGCGAGTTGAAGAAAGGAGCTCAGGGACACTGTAATTCACAAACCTGCAGAGTTATAAATGACAGCTATCGTCCAAAAATATACTGAAGTAAGGCTGCCAAGAGGACTTGAAAGCGGGGCAGAATTGCAGGAAACTGATTTCAGGAGGTAGACTGGAATTGCATTTAAAGCATAGGAAAAGAGGCAGAACGTCGACAGTGATGCACTTGGCCAAAATGTGTGTATGCATTTTTTCCTGAATATATTCAGAAAAAACGCATACGCCCTTTTTGGCCAACCAAGCAAGCTTGCAAAGGAAATCTGCACTACAATGAAGTCTCACTTCCCCCCAGTCAAAAGGGCCATCTGAAAAAAGTGTAAAATCCAGAAAGGCAGGACGGGCCATGGAGAACTGGGAGCCTTCTTATGTTGATGGGCGGGATGTAAATTGCCAACAGCCCCTCCGGAGAAGTGTATGGTGTTTCCTGAAACATCTAAAAAACAAAGCAACAGAGCCTAGGGCACTTCCACATATGGTCCTATAGCTTAGGGAAATTAAAATAAAAAAGACACAGCCACCCCTAAGTTTGGGAAGGCTCTGTTTACAAGAAACTCGTTTACGGGACAAGTTCAATATCGCAGAAAGTGAAAAATGGATAAAGCAGTTGTGGTACTTACGTACAATGCAATATCACTCAGCAATGAAATCTATGTCATCAGGCCCGTAGCAGCATAATGAGTGGATTCAGGTATGATGATTCTATCTGAAATAAGTCACACAGAAAAAGAAACATCATAAGATATCACTAATACACGGAATGTAAACTTGGCTACACAGGAACTGGATTACATAACAGAACAGGGTCTCAAATTTAGAAAACCAACTTATGCTTTCTTAAGGGCAAAGGTGAGTTGGGGTGCTGCATAAAACCAGAGACTGAAATGAGCACAGATAAAGTTCCTTAAGCCAAATATGGAATAGACAAGAGCTACTCCTTGCTCAACGAAATGGACTCAACACCCCATATTAAACGCCTAAGAATGTACCTGACTAGTAAGTATCTTAAAAGCTATGCATCGCTATGTCTCCGAAAGAGAATCAAGCGTGTGTACAGGGGCATAAACGCAGCAGTGATAGGATTGGAGAGGTTCGGTGAGCAAATGAAGACCCTTTGAAGTCATATTGCATGGTACCCATTCCACGGGTCTCAACTCTCCAGGTTTAAGGGATTCTTCCTTCAGCTAAAACATGCATGTGGAACCCAGAGTATGATCAACCGTGTGATCGGGATACGTGTTCCACTATGTCTCAGTTCTCGTCCCCTGGTACTCGGGTGCAATATGCCAGACGCTTTACTAACACTCTCCCGACTTGGAGAGTCAGTGCCTTTAACCTCCTGTTTGGCCCAGTTTGCAATTTCTGCGGAAGATGAAAAGGAATAGGGAGAACCAAAGAGAGACTAGCTGGAGGTGTCGGGACGGGCAAATTTAACTCTCATTTCCCACCAGGAAGAGGAATTAACCAAAGGCTCAGCATGCCGAGCCGGAACCAGATTAGGGCCTGAAGCAATCCTGCGGTGTTGTGGCCAGCTCACAAGAAAGCGAGTTGAAGAAAGGAACTCAGGGGCACTGTAATTCACAAACCTGCAGAGTTATAAATGACAGCTATCGTCCAAAAATATACTGAAGTAAGGCTGCCAAGAGGACTTGAAAACGGGGCAGAATTGCAGGAAACCAATTTCAGGAGGTACACTAGAATTGCATTTAAAGCATAGGAAAAGAGGAAAAACGTCGACAATGATGCACTTGGCCAAAAAGGGCGTATGCGTTTTTTCCTGAATATATTCAGGAAAAAACGCATACGCCCTTTTTGGCCAACCAAGCAAGCTTGCAAAGGAAATCTTCACTACAATGAAGTCTCACTTCCCCCCGGTCAAAAGGGCCATCTGAAAAAAGTGTAAATTCCAGAAAGGCAGGACAGGCCATGGAGAATTGGGAGCCTTGTTATGCTGATGGGCGGGATGTATATTTCCAACAGCCACTCTGGAGTAGTGTATGGTGTTTCCTGAAACATCTAAAAAACAAAGCAACAGAGCCTAGGGCACTTCCACTTATGGTCCTATAGCTTAGGAAAATTAAAATCAAAAAGACACAGCCACCCCAATGTTTGGGACGGCTCTGTTTACAAGAACCTCATTTACGGTACAAGTTCAATTTCGCAGAAAGTGAAAAATGGATAAAGAAGTTGTGGTACTTACGTACAATGCAATATCACTCAGCAATGAAATCTATGTCATCAGGCCCGTAGCAGCATAATGAGTGTATTCAGGTATGATGATTCTAACTGAAATAAGTCACACAGGAAAAGAAACATCATAAGATATCAGTAATACACTGAATGTGAACTTGGCTACACAAGAACTGGATTACAAAACAGAACAGGGTCTCAAATGTAGAAAACCAACTTATGCTTGCTTAAGGGGAAAGGTGAGTTGGGGTGCTGCATAAAACCAGAGATTGAAATGAGCACAGATAAAGTTCCTTAAGCCAAATACGGAATAGACAAGAGCTACTCCTTGCTCAACGAAATGGACTCAACACCCCATATTAAAGGCCTAAGAATGTACCTGACTAGTAAGTATCTTAAAACCTATAGATTGGTATGTCTCTGAAAGAGAATCAAGCGTGTGTACCGGGGCATAAAAGCAGCAGTGATAGGATTGGAGAGGTTCGGTGAGCAAATGAAGATCCTTTGAAGTCATATTGCATGGTACCCATTCCACGGGTCTCAACTCTCCAGGTTTAAGGGATTCTTCCTTCAGCTAAAACATACATGTGGAACCCAGAGTATGATCAACCGTGTGATCGGGAGACGTGTTCAAATACGTCTCAGTTTTCGTCCCCTGCTACTCGGGTGCCATATTTCAGACACATTACTAACACTCTACCGACTTGGAGAGTCAGTGCCTTTAACCTCCTGTTTGGCCCAGTTTGCAATTTCTGCGGAAGATAAACAGGAATAGGGAGAACCAATGAGAGACTAGCTGGAGGTGTCTGGACGGGCAAATTTAACTCTCATTTCCCACCAGGAAGAGGAACTAAACAAAGGCTCAGCGTGCCGTGCTGGAACCAGATTAGGGCCTGAAGCAATCCTGCGGTGTTGCGGCCAGCTCACAAGAAAGCGAGTTGAAGAAAGGAGCTCAGGGGCACTGTAATTCACAAACCTGCAGAGTTATAAATGACAGCTATCGTCCAAAAATATACTGAAGTAAGGCTGCCAAGAGGACTTGAAAGCGGGGCAGAATTCCAGGAAACCGATTTCAGGAGGTAGACTGGAATTGCATTTAAAGCATAGGAAAAGAGGCAGAACGTCGACAATGATGCACTTGTCCAAAAAGGGCGTATGCGTTTTTTCCTGAATATATTCAGGAAAAAACGCATACGCCCTTTTTGGCCAACCAAGCAAGCTTGCAAAGGAAATCTGCACTACAATGAAGTCTCACTTCCCCCCGGTCAAAAGGGCCATCGAAAAAAGTGTAAAATCCAGAAAGGCAGGACAGGCCATGGAGAACTGGGAGCCTTGTTATGCTGATGGGCGGGATGTAAATTGCCAACAGCCACTCGGGAGAAGTGTATGGTGTTTCCTGAAACATCTAAAAAACAAAGCAACAGAGCCTAGGGCACTTCCACTTATGGTCCTATAGCTTTGGGAAATTAAAATCAAAAAGACACAGCCACCCCAAAATTTGGGACGGCTCTGTTTACAGGAACCTCTTCTGTAGCACACGTTAAATATGCCAGAGAGCAAATAATGGATAAAGAAGTTGCGGTACTTACGTACAACAGAATACGTCTCAGCAATGAAAACTATGTCACCAGGCCTGTACCAGCATAATGAGTGGATTGAGACACGGTGATTCTAAGTGAAAAAAGTCACACAGAAAAAGAAACATCATAAGGTATCACTAATACATGGAATGTGAACTTGGCTACACATGAACTGAATTACAAAACAGAACAGGGTCTCATGTTTAGAAAACCAACTTATGCTTGCTTAAGGGGGAAGGTGAGTTGGGGTGCTGCATAAAACCAGAGTTTGAAATTAGCACAGATAGCGTTCCATAAGCTAAATATGTAATAGACAAGACCTACCCCTTGCTCAAGGAAATGGACTCAACAATGAGGTTCACCTCACACCTGGTAGAATGGGCATCATCAGAAAATCTACAAACAAAAAATGCTGGAAAGGGTGTGGAGAAAAGGAACCCTCTTCCACTATTGTTGGGAATATAAATTGATACAGTCACTATGGAGAACAATATGGAGTTTCTTAAGAAACTAACAGTAGAATTACCATAGGATACAGCAATCCCAGTTCTGGACATATACCCAGACAAAACCATAAATCAAAAAGAGACATTCACCGCAATGTTCATTGCCTCACTCTTTACAATATCGAGGTAATGGAAGCAACCTAAATGCCCACAGACAGACGAATGC
The DNA here is from genome assembly GCF_937001465.1 of Orcinus orca. NCBI lineage: Eukaryota > Metazoa > Chordata > Mammalia > Artiodactyla > Delphinidae > Orcinus > Orcinus orca. Next base: position 842,468 of record NW_026044011.1, read on the forward strand.
ATAAAGTTGTGGTACATATATAAAATGGAATATTACTAAGGCATGAAAAGGAATGAAATTGGGTTTTGTAGAGACGTCGATGGATCTAGAGACTGTCATACAGTGTGAAGTAAGTCAGAAAGAGAAAAACAAATCTTGTATATTCATGCATATATGTGGAACCTAGAAAAACTGTACAGATTAACCATTTTGCAAGGCATAAATAGAGCAACAGATGTAGACAACAAACGTATGGACAACAAGGGGGGAAAGCTGTTGGGGGGGTGGTGGTGGGAGGAGTTGAGAGACTGGGATTGGCATGTATACATTTATATGTATAAAATAGATAACCAATAAGAACCTGCTGTATAAAAATATAAAATAAAATTCAAAATTAAAAAGAAATAAAATTTAAAAAATAAAACAGAAAAAACAATTATTCCCTTCACATACATGTATTTATATGAATAAATTATTTCCATGTTTATATCTGTAAATACAAAACAGGAATAAAATCTACCTTGAACCAAAAACGAAAAAGAGAAAATAAACACAGAACCCACCAGTTCCACAGAGGAAAACCGTATCAGGGCACTTGCTCCAGTTGTAAACAATTCTGAAGTTGGCCAGTGGTGGGGAATCGTCTCCCATTCAGCCAGCAGCCCCCACGCAACAAGCGTCCTCATTGCAAAGCTGGGGCACCGTGCCGAGGCATCTGTGAGTAAACGTGAGCTGAGCCCCAGGCCAGTTGCTGCTGAACTATTCCCACCCGTCCCAGGTAAAACACCTGAATATATACAAGGACTTGAAGGCCTAGAGGAAGGGCCATAGAGCCACACGAGTGACAGCATACCGGCCGACTTGGTGCCTGCAGGCCAGCCAGGATGGTCCTGGCCCTGGGTGCTCTTCTGGAAGATTTCCATTTCCCTGCCTGAGATACCCGTCCTGTCCCTGCCCCCACTGCTTTTTTCCTTCCTCACCTCTGCCCAGGGAGAAATTCCAGCAGCAGGTATGGGTGACACATCCTCTTCTTTAGCAGGTGGCAGCCTGACAACTGCTGCAGAAAGTCCAGCAGAGCCCCACTCACACTGGGCCACCCACAAAGCCGTGGCCTCTCACTCCCTCCCACCAGCCCAGCCCCGAGACTGCTGACAGGGCAGAGAAAATGGCGTCAGGCACGGCTGCAGGGCCTCTTGCTGCCTGGAGTGGTATTTATATTGATCTCAACCCAGGCACACCTGGGGAGGGCTGGCCGGCACGGTAAGGCTGCCCAGGTCAGCCAATCATCACCCCTCAGGGGCTCACAGTTGCAGAAAATGGAACTTGCTGAACCGGCCAGGTCCAAGGAACAGGTGTGGGCTCCTGAGAGTCAGGATAGACAAGGGGCTGCAGCTTTGGCTTGTTTTCTAATCATTTTATCTGGCCCATGAGTGGGAGACAACTTCAAGAAAACCCTCTCCTAATGAGAGGAACCCTGGAGTCAGGGAGAGGAGGGGTGGGTGGTGGTTGGAGACAGAGGCCTGGTGCCCCGGGTGCAGTGGAAGTCTCTGGAAGACCAGGTGGAGGGAGGCCGCACAGAGTGATGCCCAGGGTCACAGACCTGTCGCAGCTGCTGTTTGTTAGTTCAAGTCCTGCTCTGAGGTGCTCTGTGTCAGCTCTGAGCGACAGGTGAGCTGGGGGTGCTCTGCAATGAGGGCTATGTGCACGGTTCCTGTGTGCCCAGCCCTGCCACGGTACCTGCAAGGGTAGCTCTGTATCCTGGGAGGGGCCTGACCACGAGAGCCCCGTGGGCTGGGGTGGGGGTGGGGTACCTGCCCAGGTGAGCTCCATATTCTGGGATTGGTCTGACCACGAGAGCCCCATGGGCTGCTGGGGACCTGGTAAAGGATGTCAGGACAGTCAGTGAAGTCACCGAGGATATACCTCCAGCTGCTCCTAATTCCTACACCCTGCTGGTCATTCTACCAACCACCAGGACATGGTATTCTGTATTAGTCTTCAATGATGCCTTCTTTTGTATTCCATTAGTCCCAGAGTCACAAGAAATTTTGGCTTGTGAGTGGCAGGACTCAACATACAACTAAAACAATACTTCCGGGCCGTCTTGCCCCAAGGGTGCAAAAATTCCCACACCATCTTTGGGGAAAGCTTAGCTAAAGACCTAAAAGTTCTACCTCTGGAAAAGGAAACCCTCCTTCAGTACACAGACGACATTCTGATCGCCAGCCCTACTAAGGAGGCCTCTGAACTACCAAGCCAATAAAGGATAGAAGTTGTCCAAGAAAAAGCTCAAATATCACAGACTGCGGTGACCTGCCTGGGCTTCGTTCTCACAGAAGGTCGGAGAAGCCCATCCCAGGAAAGGGAAGAAACCATTTTCAGCCTTACCCCTTTCTAAAACTAGAAGACAGCTTAGGGGTTCCTGGGGAGGCCAGGGTTTGCTGCTTCTGGATCCCTAACTACAGTCTACTAGCTGGGCCTCTATATGAAACACTGAAAGGAAAAGATGATGATCCTTTTGAATAGAATCCAGAAGTGGCCTTTCAAGAATGGAAAGAGCAGTCAATTCAGACCCTTGCCCTGGAACTCCCTAATTTAGCTAAACCCTTTGACCTTTACATTCCCGGTGAAAGGTGAATCGCCATTGGAGAATTAGTGCAAAAACTGGGACCACTTGAAATGGAACAATGCAAGAATGCCATCCAGGTAGGATAAACTACGGGCACCAAGGGGCTTGGCCCACTGCCACATCTGGCCAAGATACTGGCGGTATCTAAAAACCTGGAAATCAGCAGCCCAAAATGCCACCTCCCTCCTAAGGGAAAAGGACCCCACATGGTGATCCTAACCACCAACCATGCCCTGAAGTTGCAGGGTTCGCTCCGTGGGCACACCAACCTCGAGTGAGGAGGCCCTCCAACTCCAACATCCAGAGAGATAACCGGGGGCAACAGGGCACCATGACGACTCGTGTGAACATCACTTGACCTGGAGTTTCTCTCATAAAACAACAAGAGTGTGTCCCAAAAGAGTAGACTACTGCTTGCAGGACTTACTGCACGCAGAGGGGAGCTAATAATCTTGGCGGGGGAACCGTATATCACACTGTCACCATAGAAAAGCCTACAGACACCGTGATGATGGTGGCCAATAAGACCAGCTGGACTCCTGTTTACTTCAAAAGGCTGTTGGCTCAGTGGCCATCATGGTCCTTGATCACCACTGACCCTGGACTGCCTGGGAGTTGAGCGGGCAGGGCTCTGACACCTGGTGCTGTTTGTACGTTAATTCAGGGGCCTAATTGAAGAAAGCGCAGACTACTGGTCAGAGCATCTAGGCTGGCAGAAACGGTCAGCCTAAGGTGGCCGAACAAATGTGGGGCGGGGTGAAACCGGCCCCCACAGCGTCTCTGCACATCTCTTTCCTGGACCCTTAAAGGTCATTAGAATCTATAACACTTCCAATGCTGGTGCTCAGGTGGACGAGCAGGGAGGCAGGGGGCCTGGGGACAATCAACGTCACCTGGAGGCTGCTGGGGAGAAGCTCTGACCCTCGCCCCCGGGTATGAGGGCTCCCAACTCAGCACTCAGCAGTTACAGAAGAAGGGTCTGCACCCTCAGCACTCCAAGAATGAGGAACGGGACAAAAGGCAGAGGAGGGGTTTGTCCCCAGCAAAGCCCATTAAAAATCCCTGGGAGATAAAAATAGAATCTGGGCAATAAAGTCAAGTCTAACCTTTTTTATCCTTTGTGCTTTGTCTAATTTCATGTGCTCCTAGGGTCCCGCATGCAGAGGTTCCACACCCGGCACTTCAGACCAGATTTCCTAGTGCAGAATGGCTGGGACGACACCTCAGCTCCTGGGGCCCAGTGCAGACTCCGCGATATAGAGCCTGAGCTGCAGCCAACCCGGCCCTCGAGAGCTCCGCCCCCTCCCTCCCACTGACTCTGACAGGATCTCTACACAACAGCCCAGCCCACAGCCCACGGGGTAGTGCATGCTCTCACTTCTCCATTCTCTGATCAAAATATAAAGTTTCCTTTGCTTGTGAACCAAACTCAGTCTCGATCTGTTGGCCCCAATGACACTGGGCAGGGGGACACTTGTTGGGGTCCACTCTGGAGGATCAGTAACAGAAACTGAGACTATTGTAACCTCAATGAACAGATGTGTGAGCCAAACTGTAGTTAACATAGAACAGTGTATAAGGCTCGGGTAAAATAAGATGTTTCTAACACTTCCATTTGATATTTCCATCACTTTATTATAAGCAAGTTCAGTGAAAAGGTTTGTCTTATTTGTCAGGTCAATATTAGAGAAACGAAGTGATTTCTTTCCAAGGATGTACATCTAATAATCTTGGTTAAAGCTTCAATCTTGTTTTAAATGCTTTTCCATTGAAAATGATACCTCTCTTTCAGCTCCCCCATTTCTGAGAAGTATAAAATCTTATAATTTATTATTACCAAAGGGGAAAGGTGGGAGGAGGGATAAATTAACAGTTTGGGATTAACACATACACACTGCTATGTATAAAATAGATCATCAACAAGGAACTACTGTATAGCACAGGGAACTACACTCAACATTTTGCAATAAGCTATAAGGGGAAATAATCTGGAAAAGAATAGATATTTTTATTGTCATTGTCATCTATCAATGACAGTTAAAGTGTAACCTAAGGGAAGCTGGTGGTGAGTGCTTCTGACCCTGAAGACTTCAATCACCTAAAGTTTGGACTCTGCCTACTTCCCAAGGCCCTTAATGAACATATGTGTAGCCGTAGCTTAAAAAATTCCCCAGTTTGGGTTTCGGGCAGACACTGATTTTGAAAAAGCCCTGGTGTTCTCCTTACATGAATGGGACTCTTCCTACTGCTAAAACATGTCTGTCACACCCAGAGGATGGTATACCGTCTGATCGGGAAGAGTTTGGAAAAGGCATCTCATCTCCTCATCTCCTGGTGCTCGGGTTCACCCCTCCAGCGTCTTTACTAACAGTCTCCCCACTTGGAGATGTCAGCACTGTCAACATCCTGTTGCGTACAGTTTGGAATTTGTCCAGAGGATGAAGCGGAAGGATGAGGAACAATGAGAGACAAGTCCTAGGTGTTCAGACAGGCACATGTCACTCTAATTTCCAACCAGGAAGACGAATTGACCAAAGGCTAGGGTTGCCCATGGAAACAGTATAGGGCTTGAGGAAATCCCGCTGCTTTGTGGCCAGTTCCCATAAACACAAGTTGAACAATGGAACTCGGGGGCAGTAAAATTCACGAAACTGCAGAGTTGAAAATATCCATCACTGAAAAATGTCTTGAGGAAAGTCAGAGAAAAGGACTTGTAAGCAAGGGAGAATGTCAGGAAAGGGATCTGAGGAGGTAGAAAGGACTCGCCATTAAGCACGAGAAAAGGAGCTGAACATTGCCAACATTGCAGTTGGCCAAAAAGGGTGTATGCGTTTTTTTCTGTATATATTCAAGAAAAGGGCATACACTTTTTTAGCCAAGCAAACAGGTGGGCACTGGAAGTCAATACTACAAAAGATATCACTTCGCATCAGTCAGAAGAGCCATCCTCATAAAGCGTAAACAACAGAAATGCAGGACAGGGCAAGGAGAAGAGGGAGCCCTGTGAGACTTATAGTGGAAATGTATATTGCCAACGGCCATTCTGGAGAAGTGTATTGTGTTTACTAAAGCATCTAAAAAATGAGCTACAGAGCATAGGGCACTTGCACTCATGGGCGTATATCTTGGGAAAAACAAAAATCGAGAGGACACAGGCACCCCAATGTTTACCCCCTCTCTGTTTAAAAGATCCTCGACTAGGATATAACTTAAATGTCTCTGGAGGGAAAAAATGGATAGAGATGTGGTACTTAGGTAGAGTGGAATATTATTCAGCCTGGAAATCAATGAACTATGGCCAGTTGTAACAACTCCGGAGGAGTTACGTATGATCATTCTAAGTGACATAATTCAAAAAGAAAAAGACACATATCATAAGATATCACTTAAAGGTTGAATCCAAAATGGCTACACATGAAATAAATTACAAAACAAAAACATAGTCAAATATGTAGGAAACACGCATAAGGCTGCTAAACGGGAAAGGTGGGGAGGGGAGAGGCATCATCCAGGAGGTTGAAATTAGCAAAGATACCATTCCAAATACCAAACTGATAATCAACAAGGCCCACACGGTAGCTAAAAGAACTGCACTCAGCACACTCAAGTCACCGGAAAAGAATATATACGACTGGTAAGAATCTGAAAAAGAATTTACTGATGTCTCTCTGTACGTGAATCAAGTGGATGTACAGCAGCAAGAAACAGAGCTTTGAAAATCAGCTGTAACCAATATAGTAATAAATTGAAAAAAATAAACGACAGAGAGACAGAGAAAACCTCTTACAACTTTTCCTCAGGGACGGTGATGCAACATGGATTGAACACATCTAGACCCACAGCAGGATGAGACATAAGGCTGGAAACTGTTTGCACTAAGAGAAATGTGAGGTTGGGTGAGGAAATGCACACCCTTTAAAGTAATACTACCTGGTACCCATTCAATGGGTCCCAAAATACTGCCTGGTACCCATTCAATGGGTCCCAAATCTGCAGGTTCAAGGGATCTTCCTACAGCTAAAACATGCATGGAAAACCCAGAGGACTGTACACCATGTGATCGGGAGATGTGTCTAAAATGCAGCTCATTTATCCTCTCCTGGTGCTCCTGTTCACCGTTCCAGCCACGTTACTTAGAATCTGCCCACTTGGAGAATCAGCACATTTCAACTTCTGTTTCACACATTTTGCAAATTGTGAGGAGGATGAACGGGAAGAGGGGGAAGCAATGAGAGAATAGTTGTAGGGGTTTGGACGGGCACATATCACTCTAATTTCCCATTAAGAATAAGAATTGAAAAAAGGCTCAGCCCGCCTCGCTGGAGCCAAAATAGGGCCTGAAGCAATCCTGCGGGTTTGAGGCCAGCTCACAAAAGAGCAACTTAAAAAATGGAGCTCAGGGTCACTGCAATTCACAAACCTGCAGAGTTATAAATGAAAACTAACGTCCAAAAATATGTTGAGGTAAGGCAAAGAAGAGGATCTGAATGCAAGACAGAATTGCAAGAAACAGATTTCAAGAGATAGATTGGACTTGTCTTTAAAGCACATGAAAAGCGGCAGAATTTCGACAATGATGCAGTTGGCCCAAAAGGGCGTATGCGTGTTTTCCTGATTATATCCAGGAAAAACCGCATACGCCCTTATGGGCAACGAAGCAAGCAAGCAATGCAAATGTGCACAACAAAGAAGTCTCATTTCCCACCGGTCAAAAGGGCCATCCTAAAAAATTGTAAAAACCAGAAATGCAGGACAGGCCATGGAGAACAGGGCGCCTTTATACGCTGATGGGCAGTGTGTGAACTGCCAAGAGCCACTCTGGAGAAGTGTATGGTGGTTCCTAAATCATCTAAAAAACAGAGCTACAGAGCATAGGACACTTCCAATCATGGGAATATATCTAGGGAAGTCTAAAAATCAACAAGACACAAGCACACCACAGTTTAGGGCTACTCTGTTTACAAGAACCTCAACTTCAGTACACCTTAAATATCCCAGGAAAGAGAACAATGGATAAAGAAGATGTGGTACTTATGTACAATGGAATATCTCTTCACCATGAAATCAAGGTAATAAGGCTAGTAGAAGGATAAAGAGTGGATTTAGGTCCGATAATACTACTTGAAATAAGTCAAACAGAAAAAGAAACATATCATAAGATATCACTTATAGAGGGAGGGTAAATATGGCTGCACAAGAAATGAATTACAGAACAGTGTCTCACATTTAGAAAACACACTTATGTCAGCTTAAGGGGAAAGGAGAGGTGGGGTGATGCATAAAACCAGAGTTTGAAATTAGCACAGATACCGTTCAATAAACCAAATAGATATTAGACAAGATCTACACCTTGCTCAATGAACTGGCCTCAACACACCTTATAAACCGCAGAGAAATATATCTGAGTAATAAGAATCTTAAAATCCATGTATTGATATATCTCCATAAGGGAATCAAGTGTGTGCAGAGTGGCACAAACACAGCAGTGAAAATGAGCTAAACCCCATTATAGAAATAAATTTTAAAAACAAAACGCAGAAACAATGAAAGAGAGAAAAATTCTTACAAAATTTGCTCAGGGGCTGTGATGCAACCTGGATTGAACACATATAAACCCACAGCTGGATAACACATAAGGCTGGACACTTGGGGCTGAGAGGATTGGTGCGCTTTGGTGAGCAACTGCCAAAGTTTAATGCAATACTTCATGCTACTCATTCCAAGGGTTCCAACAATCCAGGTTGAAGGGAATCTTCCTACAGCTAAACCATGCTTGGGAAACCCAGCGACTGGTATACCATATGATCGGGAAAGGTTTCTAAAACGCACCTCATTTTTCCTCTCCTGGGGCTCCGGATCGACATTCCAGCCGCTTTACTAACAACATCCCCACATGGAGAGTCAATGCCTTTAAGTTCTGGTATCGCACAGTCTGCAGTTAGTGCGGAGGATGAATGGGAATAGGGGGAACCAGTGAGAAACAAGCTGTAGCGGTTTCAATGGGCACATGTCACTCTAATTTCACATCAGTAAGAAGAATAAACCAAAGGCACAGCAAGGTGCCCCAGAAGAAGAATAGGGCCTGAAGGAATCCTGTGGTTATGAGGCAAGATCACAAAAATATGAGCAGAAAAATGGAGCTAAGGGCCACTGCAATTCAAAAAAGTGCAGAGTTATAAAAGCCAACTATTTTCAAAAAATATATTGAGGTAAGGCTATGAAGAGGCATTGAAAGCAAGGCAGAATTGCAGGAAACCTATTTCAGGAGGTAGACAGGAATTGCATTTAAAGCATAGGAAAAGAGGCAGAACGTGGAAAATGATGCACTTGGCCAAAAAGGGCGTATGCGTTTTTTCCCGAATATATTCAGGAAAAAACGCATACGCCCTTTTTGGCCAACCAAGCAAGCTTGCAAAGGAAATCTGCACTACAATGAAGTCTCACTTCCCCCCGGTCAAAAGGGCCATCTGAAAAAAGTGTAAAATCCAGAAAGGCAGGACAGGCAATGGAGAACTGGGAGCCTTGTTATGCTGATGGGCAGGATGTAAATTGCCAACAGCCACTGGGGAGAAGTGTATGGTGTTTCCTGAAACATCTAAAAAACAAAGCAACAGAGCCTAGGGCACTTCAACTTATGGTCCTACAGCTTAGGGAAATAATAATCAAAAAGACACAGCCACCCAAAATTTGGGACGGCTCTGTTTACAAGAACCTCGTTTATGGTACAAGTTCAATATCACAGAAAGTGAAAAATGGATAAAGAATTAGTGGTACTTACGTACAATGCAGTATCACTCAGCAATGAAATCTATGTCAACAGTCCTGTAGCAGAAAATGAGTGGGTTCAGGTATGACGACTCTAACTGAAATAAGTCACACAGAAAAAGAAACATCATAAGATATCACTAATACACGGAATGTAAACTTGGCTACACAGGAAGTGGATTAGAAAACAGAACAGGGTCTCAAATTTAGAAAACCAACTTATGTTAGCTTACGGGGAAAGGTGAGTTGGGGTGCTGCATAAAACCAGAGATTGAAATGAGCACAGATAAAGTTCCTTAAGCCAAATATGGAATAGACAAGAGCTACTCCTTGCTCAACGAAATGGACTCAAAACCCCATATTAAACGCCTAAGAATGTACCTGACTAGTAAGTATCTTAAAACCTATGGATTGCTATGTCTCTGAAAGAGAATCAACCGTGTGTACAGGGGTATAAATGCAGCAGTGATAGGATTGGAGAGGTTCGGTGAGCAAATGAAGACCCTTTGAAGTCATATTGCATGGTACCCATTCCACGGGTCTCAACTCTCCAGGTTTAAGGGATTCTTCCTTCAGCTAAAACATGCATGTGGAACCCAGAGTATGATCAACTGTGTGATCAGGAGACGTGTTCAAATATGTCTCAGTTTTCGTCCCCTGGTACTCGGGTGCAACATTCCAGACGGTTTACTAACACTCTCCCGACTTGGAGAGTCAGTGCCTTTAACCTCCTGTTTGGCCCAGTTTGCAATTTCTGCGGAAGATGAACAGGAATAGGTAGGACCAATGAGAGACTAGCTGGAGGTGTCTGGACGGGCAAATTTAACTCTCATTTCCCACCAGGAAGAGGAATTAACCAAAGGCTCAGTGTGCCGTGCCGGAACCAGATTGGGGCCTGAAGGAATCCTGCGGTGTTGCGGCCCGCTCACAAGAAAGCAAGTAGAAGAAAGGAGCTCAGAGGCACTGTAATTCACGAAACTGCAGAGTTATAAATGACAGCTATCGTCCAAAAATATACTGAAGTAAGGCTGACAAGAGGACTTGAAAGCGGGGAAGAATTGTAGGAAACCGATTTCAGTAGGTAGACTGGAATTGCATTTAAAGCATAGGAAAAGAGGCAGAACGTCGACAATGATGCACTTGGCCAAAAAGGGCGTATGCGTTTTTTCCTGAATATATTCAGGAAAAAACGCATACGCCCTTTTTGGCCAACCAAGCAAGATTGCAAAGGAAATCTGCACTACAATGAAGTATCCCTTCCCCCCGGTCAAAAGGGCCATCTGAAAAAAGTGTAAAATCCAGAAAGGCAGGACAGGCCATGGAGAACTGGGAGCCTTGTTATGCTGATGGGCGGGATGTAAATTGCCAACAGTCACTCGAGAGAAGTGTATGGTGCTTCCTGAAACACCAAAAAACAGAGGATCAGAGCCTAGGGCACTTCCACTTATGGTCCTATAGCTTAGGGAAATTAAAATCAAAAAGACACAGCCACCCCAAAATTTGTGATGGCTCTCTTTAAAAAACCTCGTTTACAGTACAAGTTCAATATCGCAGAAAGGAAAAAATGGATAAAGAAGTTGTGGTACTTACGTACAATGCAATATCACTCAGCAATGAAATCTATGTCATCAGGCCCGTAGCAGCATAATGAGTGGATTCAGGTATGATGATTCTAACTGAAATAAGTCACACAGAAAAAGAAACATCATAAGATATCACTAATACACGGAATGTAAACTTGGCTACACAGGAACTGGATTACAAAACAGAACAGGGTCTCATATTTAGAAAACCAACTTATGCTTGCTTAAGGGGAAAGGTGAGTTGGGGTGCTGCATAAAACCAGAGATTGAAATGAGCACAGATAAAGTTCCTTAAGCCAAATATGTAACAGACCAGAGCTACTCCTTGCTCAACGAAATGGACTCAACACCCCATATTAAACGTCTAAGAATGTACCTGACTACTAATTATCTTAAAACCTATGGATTGCTATGTCTCCAAAAGAGAATCAAGCATATGTACAGGGGCATAAACGCAGCAGTGATAGGATTTGAGAGGTTCGGTGAGCAAACAAAGACCCTTTGAAGTCATATTGCATGGTACCCATTCCACGGGTCTCAACTCTCCAGGTTTAAGGGATTCTTCCTTCAGCTAAAACATGCATGTGGAACCCACAGTATGATCAACCGTGTGATCGGGAGATGTGTTCTAATGTCTCAGTTCTCGTCCCCTAGTACTCGGGTGCAACATTCCAGACGCTTTACTAACACTCTCCCGACTTGGAGAGTCAGTGCCTTTAAACTCCTGTTTGACCCAGTTTGGCCCAGTTTGCAATTTCTGCAGAAGATGAACAGGAATAGGGAGAACTAATGTGAGACTAGCTGGAGGTGTCTGGACGGGCAAATTTAACTCTCATTTCCCACCAGGAAGAGGAATTAACCAAAGGCTCAGCGTGCTGTGCCGGAACCAGATTAGGGCCTGAAGCAATCCTGCGGTGTTGCGGCCAGCTCACAAGAAAGCTAGTTGAAGAAAGGAGCTCAGGGGCACTGTAATTCACAAACCTGCAGAGTTATAAATGACAGCTATCGTCCAAAAATATACTGAAGTAAGGCTGCCAAGAGAACTTGAAAGCGGGGCAGAATTGCAGGAAACCGATTTCAGGAGGTAGACTGGAATTGCATTTAAAGCATAGGAAAAGAGGCAGAACGTCCACAATGATGCACTTGGCCAAAAAGGGCGTATGCGTTTTTTCCTGAATATATTCAGGAAAAAAAGCATACGCCCTTTTTGGCCAACCAAGCAAGCTTGCAAAGGAAATCTGCACTACAATGAAGTCTCACTTCACCCCTGTCAAAACGGCCATCTGAAAAAAGTGTAAAATCCAGAAAGGCAGGACAGGCCATGGAGAACTTGGAGCATTGTTATGATGATGGGCGGAATGTAGATTGCCAACAAACACTTGGGAGAAGTGTATGGTGTTTCCTGAAACATCTAAGAAACAAAGCAACAGAGCCTAGGGCACTTCCACTTATGGTCCTATAGCTTAGGGAAATTAAAATCAAAAAGACACAGCCACCCCAAAGTTTGGGACGGCTCTGTTTACAAGAACCTCGTTTACAGGACAAGTTCAATATCGCAGAAAGTGAAAAATGGATAAAGAAGTTGTGGTACTTACGTACAATGCAATATCACTCAGCAATGAAATCTATGTCATCAGGCCCGTAGCAGCATAATGAGTGGATTCAGGTATGATGATTCTAACTGAAATAAGTCAGAAGAAAAAGAAACATCATGAGATATCACTAATAAACGGAATGTAAACTTGGCTACACAGGAACTGGATTACAAAACAGAACATGGTCTCAAATTTAGAAAACCAACATATGCTTGCTTAAGGGGAAAGGTGAGTTGGGGTGCTGCATAAAAGCAGAGGTTGAAATGAGCACAGATAAAGTTCCTTAAGCCAAATATGTAATAGACAAGAGCTACTCCTTGCTCAACGAAATGGACTCAAAACCCCATATTAAACGCCTAAGAATGTACCTGACTAGTATGTATCTTAAAACCTATGGATTGCTATGTGTCTGAAAGAGAATCAAGCGTGTGTACAGGGGCATAAACGCAGCAGTGATAGGATTGAAGAGGTTCGGTGAGCAAATGAAGACCCTTTGAAGTCATATTGCATGGTACCCATTCCACGGGTCTCAACTCTCCAGGTTTAAGGGATTCTTCCTTCAGCTAAAGCATGCATGTGGAACCCAGAGAATGATCAATCGTGTGATCGGGAGACGTGTTCCAATATGTCTCAGTTCTCGTCCCCTGGTACTCGGGTGCAACATTCCAGACGCTTTACTAACACTCTCCCGACTTGGAGAGTCAGTGCCTTTAACCTCCTGTTTGGCCCAGTTTGCAATTTCTGTGGAAGTTGAACAGGAATAGGGAGGACCAATGAGAGACTAGCTGGAGGTGTCTGGACGGGCAAATTTAACTCTCATTTCCCACCAGGAAGAGGAATTAACCAAGGCTCAGCATGCCGTGCCGGAACCAGATTAGGGCCTGAAGCACTCCTGCGGTGTTGCGGCCAGCTCACAAGAAAGCGAGTTGAAGAAAGGAGCTCAGGGGCACTGTAATTCACAAACCTGCAGAGTTATAAATGACAGCTATCGTCCAAAAATATACTGAAGTAAGGCTGCCAAGAGGACTTGAAAGCGGGGCAGAATCGCACGAAACCGATTTCAGGAGGTAGACTGGAATTGCATTTAAAGCATAGGAAAAGAGGCAGAACGTCGACAATGATGCACTTGGCCAAAAAGGGCGTATGCGTTTTTTCCTGAATACATTGAGGAAAAAACGCATTCGCCCTTTTTGGCCAACCAAGCAAGCTTGCAAAGGAAATCTGCACTACAATGAAGTCTCACTTCCCCCCGGTCAAAAGGGCCATCTGAAAAAAGTGTAAAATCCAGAAAGGCAGGACAGGCCATGGAGAACTGGGAGCCTTGTTATGCTGATGGTCGGGATGTAAATTGCCAACAGCCACTCGGGAGAAGTGTATGGTGTTTCCTGAAACATCTAAAAAACAAAGCAACAGAGCCTAGGGCACTTCCACTTATGGTCCTATAGGTTAGGGAAATTAAAATCAAAAAGACACAGCCACACCAAAGTTTGGGACGGCTCTGTTTACAAGAACCTCGTTTACGGAACAAGTTCAATATCGCAGAAAGTGAAAAACGGATAAAGAAGTTGTGGTACTTACGTACAATGCAATATCACTCAGCAATGAAATCTATGTCATCAGGCCCGTAGCAGCATAATGAGTGGATTCAGGTATGATGATTCTAACTGAAATAAGTCACACAGAAAAAGAAACATCATAAGATATCACTAATACATGGAATGTAAACTTGGCTACACAGGAACTGGATTACAAAAGAGAACAGGGTCTCAAATTTAGAAAACCAACTTATGCTTGCTTAAGGGGAAAGTTGAGTTGGGGTGCTGCATAAAACCAGAGATTGAAATGAGCACAGATAAAGTTCCTTAAGCCAAATATGGAATAGACAAGAGCTACTCCTTGCTCAACGAAATGGACTCAACACCCCATATTAAACGCCTAAGAATGTACCTGACTAGTAAGTATCTTAAAACCAATCGATCGCTATGTCTCCGAAAGAGAAACAAGCATGTGTACAGGGGCATAAACGCAGCAGTGATAGGATTGGACAGGTTCGGTGAGCAAATGAAGACCCTTTGAAGTCATATTGCATGGTACCCATTCCCCGGGTCTCAACTCTCCAGGTTTAAGGGATTCTTCCTTCAGCTAAAGCATGCATGTGGAACCCAGAGTATGATCAACCATGTGATTGGGACACGTGTTCCAATATGTCTTAGTTCTCGTCCCCTGGTACTCGGGTGCAACATTCCAGACGCTTTACTAACACTCTCCTGACTTGGAGAGTCAGTGCCTATAACCTCCTGTTTGGCCCAGTTTGCAATTTCTGCAGAAGATGAACAGGAATAGGGAGAACCAATGAGAGACTAGCTGGAGGTGTCTGGACGGGCAAATTTAACTCTCATTTCCCACCAGGAAGAGGAATTAACCAAAGGCTCAGCCTGCCGTGCCGGAACCAGATTAGGGCCTGAAGCAATCCTGCGGTTTTGCGGCCAGCTCACAAGAAAGCGAGTTGAAGAAAGGAGCTCAGGGGCACTGTAATTCACAAACCTGCAGAGTTATAAATGACAGCTATCGTCCAAAAATATACTGAAGTAAGGCTGCCAAGAGGACTTGAAAGCGGGGCAGAATTGCACGAAACCGATTTCAGCAGGTAGAATGGAATTGCATTTAAAGCATAGGAAAAGAGGCAGAACGTTGACAATGATGCACTTGGCCAAAAAGGGCGTATGAGTTTTTTCCGGAAAAAACGCATACGCCCTTTTTGGCCAACCAAGCAAGCTTGCAAAGGAAATCTGCACTACAATGAAGTCTCACTTCCCCCCGTCAAAAGGGCCATCTGAAAAAAGTGTAAAATCCAGAAAGGCAGGACAGGCCATGGAGAACTGGGAGCCTTGTTATGCTGATGGGTGGGATGTAAATTGCCAACAGCCACTCGGGAGAAGTGTATGGTGTTTCCTGAAACATCTAAAAAACAAAGCAACAGAGCCTAGGGCACTTCCAATTATGGTCCTATAGCTTAGGGAAATTAAAATCAAAAAGACACAGCCACCCCAAAGTTTCGGACGGCTCTGTTTACAAGAACCTCGTTTATGGTACAAGTTCAATATCGCAGAAAGTGAAAAATGGATAAAGAATTTGTGCTACTTACGTACAATGCAATATCACTCAGAAATGAAATCTATGTCATCAGGCCCGTAGCAGCATAGTGAGTGGATTCAGGTATGACGATTCTAACTGAAATAAGTCACACAGAAAAAGAAACATCATAAGATATCACTAATACACGGAATGTAAACTTGGCTACACAGAAACTGAATTACAAAACAGAACAGGGTCTCAAATGTAGAAAACCAACTTATGCTTGCTTAAGGGGAAAGGTGAGTTGGGGTGCTGCATAAAACCAGAGATTGAAAAGAGCACAGATAAAGTTCCTTAAGCCAAATATATAATAAACAAGAGCTACTCCTTGTTCAACAAAATGGACTCAACACCCCATATTAAACGCCTAAGAATGTACCTGACTAGTAAGTATCTTAAATCCTATGGATTGCTATGTCTCCGAAAGAGAATCAAGCATGTGTACAGGGGCATAAACGCAGCAGTGATAGGATTGGAGAGGCTCGGTGAGCAAATGAAGACCCTTTGAAGTCATATTGCATGGTACCCATTCCACGGGTCTCAACTCTCCAGGTTTAAGGGATTCTTCCTTCAGCTGAAACATGCCTGTGGAACCCAGAGTATGATCAACCGTGTGATCCGGAGATGTGTTCCAATATGTCTCAGTTCTCGTCCCCTGGTACTCGGGTGCAACATTCCAGACGCTTTACTAACACTCTCCTGACTTGGAGAGTCAGTGCCTTTAACCTCCTGTTTGACCCAGTTTGCAAATTCCGCGGAAGATGAACAGTAATAGGGAGAACCGATGAGAGACTAGCTGGAGGTGTCTGGACGGGGAAATTTAACTCTTATTTCCAACCAGGAAGAGGAATTAACCAAAGGCTCAGCATGCCATGCCGAAAGCGGATTAGGGCCTGAAGCAATACTGCGGTGTTGCGGCCAGCTCACAAGAAAGCGAGTTGAAGAAAGGAGCTCAGGGGCACTGTAATTCACAAACCTGCAGAGTTATAAATGACAGCTATCGTCCAAAAATACACTGAAGTAAGGCTGCCAAGAGGACTTGAAAGCGGGGCAGAATTGCAGGAAACCGATTTCAGGAGGTAGACTGGAATTGAATTTAAAGCATAGGAAAAGAGGCAGAACGTCCACAATGATGCACTTGGCCAAAAAGGGCGTATGCGTTTTTTCCTGAATGTATTCGGGAAAAAACGCATACACACTTCTTGGCCAACCAAGCAAGCTTGCAAAGGAAATCTGCACTACAATGAAGTCTCACTTCCGCCCGGTCAAAAGGGTCATATGAAAAAAGTGTAAAATCCAGAAAGGCAGGACAGGCCATGGAGAACTGGGAGCCTTGTTATGCTGAAGCGCGGGATGTAAATTGCCAACAGCCACTCGGGAGAAGTGTATGGTGTTTCCTGAAACATATAAAAAACAAAGCAACAGAGCCTAGGGCACTTCCACTTATGGTCCTATAGCTTAGGGAAATTAAAATCAAAAAGACACAGCCACCCCAAAGTTTGGGACGGCTCTGTTTACAAGAACCTCGTTTACGGTACAAGTTCAATTTCGCAGAAAGTGAAAAATGTATAAAGAATTTGTGGTACTTACGTACAATGCAATATCACTCAGCAATGAAATCTATGTCATCAGGCCCGTAGCAGCATAATGAGTGGATTCAGGTATGATGATTCTAACTGAAATAAGTCACACAGAAAAAGAAACATCATAAGATATCACTAATACACGGAATGTAAACTTGGCTACACAGGAACTGGATTACAAAAGAGAACAGGGTCTCAAATTTAGAAAAGCAACTTATGCTTGCTTAAGGGGAAAGTTGAGTTGGGGTGCTGCATAAAACCAGAGATTGAAATGAGCACAGATAAAGTTCCTTAAGCCAAATATGGAATAGACAAGAGCTACTCCTTGCTCAACGAAATGGACTCAACACCCCATATTAAACGCCTAAGAATGTACCTGACTAGTAAGTATCTTAAAACCTATGGATTGCTATGTCTCTGAAAGAGAATCAAGCGTGTGTACAGGGGCATAAACGCAGCAGTGATAGGATTGTAGAGGTTCGGTGAGCAAATGAAGACGCTTTGAAGTCATATTGCATGGTACCCATTCCACGGGTCTCAACTCTCCAGGTTTAAGGGATTCTTCCTTCAGCTAATTCAGGCATGTGGAACCCAGAGTATGATCAACCGTGTGATTGGGACATGTGTTGCAATATGTCTCAGTTCTCGTCCCCTGGTACTCGGGTGCAACATTCCAGATGCTTTACTAACACTGTCCCGACTTGGAGAGTCAGTACCTTTAACCTCCTGTTTGGCCCAGTTTGCAATTTCTGCGGAAGATGAACAGGAATAGGGAGAACCGATGAGGGACTAGCTGGAGGTGTCTGGACGGGCAAATTTAACTCTCATTTCCCACCAGGAAGAGGAATTAACCAAAGGCTCAGCGTGCCGTGCCGGAACCAGATTAGGGCCTGAAGCAATCCTGCGGTGTTGTGGCCAGCTCACAAGAAAGCGAGTTGAATAAAGGAGCTCAGGGGCACTGTAATTCACAAACCTGCAGAGTTATAAATGACAGCTATCGTCCAAAAATATACTGAAGTAAGGCTGCAGGGAAGACTTGAAAGCGGGGCAGAATTGCAGGAAACCGATTTCAGGAGGTAGACTGGAATTGCACTTAAAGCATAGGAAAAGAGGCAGAACGTCGACAATGATGCACTTGGCCAAAAAGGGCGTATGCATTTTTTCCTGAATATATTCAGGAAAAAACGCATACGCCCTTTTTGGCCAACCAAGCAAGCTTGCAAAGGACATCTGCACTACAATGAAGTCTCACTTTCCCCTGGTCAAAAGGGCCATCTGAAAAAAGTGTAAAATCCGGAAAGGCAGGAGAGGCCATGGAGTACTGGGAGCCTTGTTATGCTGATGGGCGGGATGTAAATTGCCAACAGCCACTGGGGAGAAGTGTATGGTGTTTCCTGAAACATCTAAAAAACAAAGCAACAGAGCCTAGGGCACTTCCACATATGGTCCTATAGCTTAGGGAAATCAAAATCAAAAAGACACAGCCACCCCTAAGTTTGGGACGGCTCTGTTTACAAGAAACTCGTTTACGGGACAAGTTCAATATCGCAGAAAGTGAAAAATGGATAAAGCAGTTGTGGTACTTACGTACAATGCAATATCACTCAGCAATGAAATCTATGTCATCAGGCCCATAGCAGCATAATGAGTGGATTCAGGTATGATGATTCTATCTGAAATAAGTCACACAGAAAAAGAAACATCATAAGATATCACTAATACTCGGAATGTAAACTTGGCTACACAGGAACTGGATTACAAAACAGAACAGGGTCTCAAATTTAGAAAACCAACTTATGCTTGCTTAAGGGGAAAGGTGAGTTGGGGTGCTGCGTAAAACCAGAGATTGAAATGAGCACAGATAAAGTTCCTTAAGCCAAATATGTAATAGACAAGAGCTACTCCTTGCTCAACGAAATGGACTCAAAACCCCATGTTAATCACCTTATAATGTACCTGACTAGTAAGTATCTTAAGACCTAAAGATTGCTATGTCTCTGAAAGAGAATCAAGTGTGAGTACAGGGTAATAAACGCAGCAGTGATAGGATTGGAGAGGTTCGGTGAGCAAATGAAGACCCTTTGAAGTCATATTGCATGGTACCCATTCCACGGGTCTCAACTCTCCAGGTTTAAGGGATTCTTCCTTCAGCTAAAACATGCATGTGGAACCCAGAGTATGATCAACCGTGTGATCGGGAGACGTTTTCCAATATGTCTCAGTTCTCGTCCCCTGGTACTCGGGTGCAACATTCCAGACGCTTTACTAACACTCTCCCGACTTGGAGAGTCAGTGCCTTTAACCTCCTGTTTGGCCCAGTTTGCAATTTCTGCGGAAGATGAACAGGAATAGGGAGGACAAATGACAGACTAGCTGGAGGTGTCTGGACGGGCAAATTTAACTCTCATTTCCCACCAGGAAGAGGTATTAACCAAAGGCTCAGTGTGCCGTGCCGGAAGTAGATTAGGGCCTGAAGCAATCCTGCGGTGTTGCGGCCAGCTCACAAGAAAGCGAGTTGAAGAAAGGAGCTCAGGGACACTGTAATTCACAAACCTGCAGAGTTATAAATGACAGCTATCGTCCAAAAGTATACTGAAGTAAGGCTGCCAAGAGGACTTGAAAGCAGGGCAGAATTGCAGGAAACCAATTTCAGGAGGTAGACTGGAATTGCATTTAAAGCATAGGAAAAGAGGCAGAACATCCACAATAATGCACTTGGCCAAAAAGGGCGTATGCGTTTTTTCCTGAATATATTCAGGAAAAGACGTATACGCCCTTTTTGGCCGACCAAGCAAGCTTGCAAAGGAAATCTGCACTACAATGAAGTCTCATTTCCCCCCTGTCAAAAGGGCCATCTGAAAAAAGTGTAAAATCCAGAAAGGCAGGACAGGCCATGGAGAACTGGGAGCCATGTTATGCTGATGGGTGGGATGTAAATTGCCAACAGCCACTCGGGAGAAGTGTATGGTGTTTCCTGAAACATCTAAAAAACAAAGCAACAGAGCCTAGGGCACTTCCACTTATGGTCCTATAGCTTAGGGAAATTAAAATCAAAAAGACACAGCCACCCCAAAGTTTGGGATGGCTCTGTTTACAAGAACCTCTTTTACGGTACAAGTTCAATATCGCAGAAAGTGAAAAATGGATAAAGAAGTTGTGGTACTTACGTACAATGCAATATCACTCAGCAATGAAATCTATGTCATCAGGCCCGTAGCAGCATAATGAGTGGATTCAGGTATGATGATTCTAACTGAAATAAGTCACACAGAAAAAGAAACATCATAAGATATCACTAATACACGGAATGTAAACTTGGCTACACAGGAACTGAATTACAAAACAGAACAGGGTCTCAAATTTAGAAAACCAACTTATGCTTGCTTAAGGGGAAAGGTGAGTTGGGGTGCTGCATAAAACCAGAGATTGAAATGAGCACAGATAAAGTTCCTTAAGCCAAATATGGAATAGACAAGAGCTACTCCTTGCTCAGCGAAATGGGCTCAACACCCCATATTAAACGCTTAAGGATGTACCTGACTAGTAAGTATCTTAAAACCTATGGATTGCTATGTCCCCGACAGAGAATCAAGCGTGTGTAGAGGGGCATAAACGCAGCAGTGATAGGATTGGAGAGGTTCGGTGAGCAAATGAAGACCCTTTGAAGTCATATTGCATGGTACCCATTCCACGGGTCTCAACTCTCCAGGTTTAAGGGATTCTTCCTTCAGCTAAATCATGCATGTGGAACCCAGAGTATGATCAACCGTGTGATAGGGAGACGTGTTCCAATATAACTCAGTTTTCCTCACCTGGTACTTGGGTGCAACATTCCAGATGCTTTACTAACACTCTCCCGACTTGGAGAGTCAGTGCCTTTAACCTCCTGTTTGGCCCAGTTTGCAATTTCTGCGAAAGATGAACAGGAATAGGGAGAATCAATGAGAGACTAGCTGGAGGTGTCTGGACGGGCAAATTTAACTCTCATTTCCCCCCAGGAGGAGGAATTAACCAAAGGCGCAGCGTGCCGTGCCGGAACCAGATTAGGGCCTGAAGCAATCCTGCGGTGTTGCGGCCAGCTCACAAGAAAGCGAGTTGAAGAAAGGAGCTCAGGGGCAGTGTAATCACAAACCTGCAGTGTTATAAATGACAGCTATCGTCCAAAAATATACTGAAGGAAGGCTGCCAAGAGGACTTGAAATTGGCGCAGAATTGCAGGAAACCGATTTCAGGAGGTAGACTGGAATTGCATTTCAAGCATAGGAAAAGAGGCAGAACGTCGACAATGATGCACTTGGACAAAAAGGGCGTATGCGTTTTTTCTTGAATATATTCAGGAAAAAGCGCATATGCCCTTTTTGGCCAACCAAGCAAGCTTGCAAAGGAAATCTGCACTACGATGAAGTCTCACTTCCCCCCGGTCAAAAGGGCCATTTGAAAAAAGTGTAAAATCCAGAAAGGCAGGACAGGCCATGGAGAACTGGGAGACTTGTTATGCTGATGGGCGGGATGTAAATTGCCAACAGCCACTCGGGAGAAGTGTATGGTGTTTCCTGAAACATCTAAAAAACAAAGCAACAGAGCCTAGGGCACTTCCACTTATGGTCCTATAGCTTAGGGAAATTAAAATCAAAAAGACACAGCCACCCCAAAGTTTGGGACGGCTCTGTTTACAAGAACCTCGTTTACGGGACAAGTTCAATATCGCAGAAAGTGAAAAATGGATAAAGAAGTTGTGGTACTTAAGTACAATGCAATATCACTCAGCAATGAAATCTATGTCATCAGGCCCTTAGCAGCATAATGAGTGGATTCCTGTAAGATGATTCTAACTGAAATAAGTCACACAGAAAAAGAAACATAAGATATCACTAATACAAGGAATGTAAACTTGGCTACACAGGACCTGGATTACAAAACAGAAGAGGGTCTCAAATTTAGAAAACCAACTTATGCTTGCTTAAGGGGAAACGTGAGTTGGGGTGATGCATAAAACCAGAGATTGAAATGAGCACAGATAAAGTTCCTTAAGCCAAATATGGAATAGACAAGAGCTACTCCTTGCTCAACGAAATGGACTCAACACCCCATATTAAACGCCTAAGAATGTACCTGACTAGTAAGTATCTTAAAACCTATGGATCGCTATGTCTCCGAAAGAGAATCAAGCGTGTGTACAGGGGCATAAACGCAGCAGTGATAGGATTGCAGAGGTTCGGTGAGCAAATGAAGACCCTTTGAAGTCATATTGCATGGTACCCATTCCACGGGTCTCAACTCTCCAGGTTTTAGGGATTCTTCCTTCAGCTAAAGCATGCATGTGGAACCCAGAGTATTATCAACCATGTGATCGGGAGACGTGTTCCAATATGTCTCAGTTCTCGTCCCATGGTACTCGGGTGCAACATTCCAGACGCTTTACTAACACTCTCCCGACTTGGAGAGTCAGTGCCTTTAACCTCCTGTTTGGCCCAGTTTGCAATTTCTGTGGAAGATGAAGAGGAATAGGGAGAACCAATGAGTGACTAGCTGGAGGTGACTGGACGGGCAAATTTAACTCTCATTTCCCACCAGGAAGAGGAATTAACCAAAGGCTCAGCGTGCCGTGCCGGAACCAGATTAGGGCCTGAAGCAATCCTGCGGTGTTGCGGCCAGCTCACAAGAAAGCGAGTTGAAGAAAGGAGCTCAGGGGCACTGTAATTCACAAACCTGCAGAGTTATAAATGACAGCTATCGTCCAAAAATATACTGAAGTAAGGCTGCCAAGAGGACTTGAAAGCGGGGCAGAATTGCAGGAAACCGATTTCAGGAGGTAGACTGGAATTGCATTTAAAGCATAGAAAAAGAGGCAGAACGTCGACAATGATGCACTTGGCCAAAAAGGGCGTATGAGTTTTTTCCTGAATATATTCAGGAAAAAACGCATACGCCCTTTTTGGCCAACCAAGCAAGCTTGCAAAGGACATCTGCACTACAATGAAGTCTCACTTCTCCCCGGTCAAAAGGGCCATCTGAAAAAAGTGTAAAATCCAGAAAGGCAGGACAGGCCATGGAGAACTGGGAGCCTTGTTATGCTGACGGGCGGGATGTAAATTGCCAAGAGCCACTCGGGAGAAGTGTATGGTGTTTCCTGAATCATCTAAGAAACAAAGCAACAGAGCCTAGGGCACTTCCACTTATGGTCCTATAGCTTAGGGAAATTAAAATCAAAAAGACACAGCCACCCCAAAGTTTGGGACGGCTCTGCTTACAAGACCCTCGTTTACGGGACAAGTTCAATAACGCAGAAAGTGAAAAATGGATAAAGAAGTTTTGGTACTTACGTACAATGCAATATCACTCAGCAATGAAATCTATGTCATCAGTACCGTAGCAGCATAATGAGTGGATTCAGGTATGATGATTCTAACAGAAATAAGTCACAAGAAAAAGAAACATCATAAGATATCATTTATACACGGAATGTAAACTTGGCTACACAGGAACTGGATTACAGAACAGAACAGGGTCTTAAATTTAGAAAACCAACTTACGCTTGCTTAAGGGGAAAGGTGAGTTGGGGTGCTGCATAAAACCAGAGATTGAAATGAGCACAGATAAAGTTCCTTAAGCCAAATATGTAATACACAAGAGCTACTCCTTGCTCAACGAAATGGACTCAACACCCCATATTAAACGCCTAAGAATGTACCTGACTAGTAAGTAACTTAAAACCTATGGATCGCTATGTCTCCGAAAGAGAATCAAGCGTGTGTACAGGGGCATAAACGCAGCAGTGATAGGATTGGAGAGGTTCGGTGAGCAAATGAAGACCCTTTGAAGTCATATTGCATGGTACCCATTCCACGGGTCTCAACTCTCCAGGTTTAAGGGATTCTTCCTTCACCTAAATCATACATGAGGAACCCAGAGTATGATCAACCGTGTGATCGGGAGACGTGTTCAAATATGTCTCAGTTCTCGTCCCCTGGTACTCGGGTGCAACTTTCCAGACGCTTTACTAACACTCTCCCGACTTGGAGAGTCAGTGCCTTTAACCTCCTGTTTGGCCCAGTTTGCAATTTCTGCGGAAGATGAACAGGAATAGGGAGAACCAATGAGAGACTAGCTGGAGGTGTCTGGACGGGCAAATTTAACTCTCATTTCCCACCAGGAAGAGGAATTAACCAAAGGCTCAGCGTGCCGTGCCGGAACCAGATTAGGGCCTGAAGCAATCTTGCGGTGTTGCGGCCAGCTCACAAGAAAGCGAGTTGAAGAAAGGAGCTCAGGGGCACTGTAATTCACAAACCTGCAGAGTTATAAATGACAGCTATCGTCCAAAAATATACTGAAGTAAGGCTGCCAAGAGGACTTGAAAGCGGGCCAGAATTGCAGGAAACCGATTTCAGGAGGTAGACTGGAATTGCATTTAAAGCATAGGAAAAGAGGAAGAACGTCGACAATGATGCACTTGGCCATAAAGGGCATATGCGTTTTTTCCTGAATATATTCAGGAAAAAACGCATACGCCCATTTTGGCCAACCAAGCAAGCTTGCAAAGGAAATCTGCACGACAATGAAGTCTCACTTCCCCCCGGTCAAAAGGGCCATCTGAAAAAAGTGTAAAATCCAGAAAGGCAACACAGGCCATGGAGAACTGGGAGCCTTGTTATGCTGATGGGCGGGATGTAAATTGCCAACAGCCACTTGGGAGAAGTATACGGTGTTTCCTGAAACATCTAAGAAACAAAGCAACAGAGCCTAGGGCACTTCCACTTATCGCCCTAAAGCTTTGGGAAATTAAAATCAAAAAGACACAGCCACCCCTATGTTTGGGACAGCTCTGTTTAGAAGAAACTCGTTGAAGGGACTAGTTCAATATCGCAGAAAGTGAAAAATGGATAAAGAAGTTGTGGTACTTACGTACAATGCAATATCACTCAGCAATGAAATCTGTGTCATCAGGCCCGTAGCAACATAATGAGTGGATTCAGGTATGATGATTCTAACTGAAATAAGTCACACAGAAAAAGAAACATCATAAGATATCACTAATACACGGAATGAAAACTTGGCTACAGAGGAACTGGATTACAAAAGAGAACAGGGTCTCAAATTTAGAAAACCAACTTATGCTTGCTTAAGGGGAAAGGTGAGTTGGGGTGCTGCATAAAACCAGAGATTGAAATGAGCACTGATAAAGTTCCTTAAGCCAAATATGGAATAGACAAGAGCTACTCCTTGCTCAACGAAATGGACTCAACACCCCATATTAAACGCCTAAGAATGTACCTGACTAGTAAGTATATTAAAAGCTATGGATCACTATGTCTCCGAAAGAGAATCAAGCGTGTGAACAGGGGCATAAACGCAGCAGTGATAGGATTGCAGAGGTTCGGTGAGCAAATGAAGACCCTTTGAAGTCATATTGCATGGTACCCATTCCACGGGTCTCAACTCTCCAGGTTTAAGGGATTCTTCCTTCAGCTAAATCATGCATGTGGAACCCGGAGTATGATCAACCGTGTGATCGGGAGACGTGTTCCAATATGTCTCAGTTCTCGTACCCTGGTACTCGGTTGCAATATTCCAGACTCTTTACTAACACTCTCCAGACTTGGAGAGTCAGTGCCTTTAACCTCCTGTTAGGCCCAGTTTGCAATTTCTGCGGAAGATGAACAGGAATAGGGAGAACCAATGAGAGACTAGCTGGAGGTGTCTGGAGGGGCAAATTTAACTCTCATTTCCCACCAGGAAGAGGAATTAACCAAAGGCTCAGCGTGCCGTGCCGGAACCAGATTAGGGCCTGAAGCAATCCTGCGGTGTTGCGGCCAGCTCACAAGAAAGCGAGTTGAAGAAAGGAGCTCAGGGGCACTGTAATTCACAAACCTGCAGAGTTATAAATGACAGCTATCGTCCAAAAATATACTGAAGTAAGGCTGCCAAGAGGACTTGAAAGCGGGGCAGAATTGCAGGAAACCGATTTCAGGAGGTAGACTGGAATTGCATTTAAAGCATAGAAAAAGAGGCAGAACGTCGACAATGATGCACTTGGCCAAAAAGGGCGTATGAGTTTTTTCCTGAATATATTCAGGAAAAAACGCATACGCCCTTTTTGGCCAACCAAGCAAGCTTGCAAAGGACATCTGCACTACAATGAAGTCTCACTTCTCCCCGGTCAAAAGGGCCATCTGAAAAAAGTGTAAAATCCAGAAAGGCAGGACAGGCCATGGAGAACTGGGAGCCTTGTTATGCTGATGGGCGGGATGTAAATTGCCAAGAGCCACTCGGGAGAAGTGTATGGTGTTTCCTGAATCATCTAAGAAACAAAGCAACAGAGCCTAGGGCACTTCCACTTATGGTCCTATAGCTTAGGGAAATTAAAATCAAAAAGACACAGCCACCCCAAAGTTTGGGACGGCTCTGCTTACAAGACCCTCGTTTACGGGACAAGTTCAATAACGCAGAAAGTGAAAAATGGATAAAGAAGTTTTGGTACTTACGTACAATGCAATATCACTCAGCAATGAAATCTATGTCATCAGTCCCGTAGCAGCATAATGAGTGGATTCAGGTATGATGATTCTAACAGAAATAAGTCACAAGAAAAAGAAACATCATAAGATATCATTTATACACGGAATGTAAACTTGGCTACACAGGAACTGGATTACAGAACAGAACAGGGTCTTAAATTTAGAAAACCAACTTACGCTTGCTTAAGGGGAAAGGTGAGTTGGGGTGCTGCATAAAACCAGAGATTGAAATGAGCACAGATAAAGTTCCTTAAGCCAAATATGTAATACACAAGAGCTACTCCTTGCTCAACGAAATGGACTCAACACCCCATATTAAACGCCTAAGAATGTACCTGACTAGTAAGTAACTTAAAACCTATGGATCGCTATGTCTCCGAAAGAGAATCAAGCGTGTGTACAGGGGCATAAACGCAGCAGTGATAGGATTGGAGAGGTTCGGTGAGCAAATGAAGACCCTTTGAAGTCATATTGCATGGTACCCATTCCACGGGTCTCAACTCTCCAGGTTTAAGGGATTCTTCCTTCACCTAAATCATACATGAGGAACCCAGAGTATGATCAACCGTGTGATCGGGAGACGTGTTCAAATATGTCTCAGTTCTCGTCCCCTGGTACTCGGGTGCAACTTTCCAGACGCTTTACTAACACTCTCCCGACTTGGAGAGTCAGTGCCTTTAACCTCCTGTTTGGCCCAGTTTGCAATTTCTGCGGAAGATGAACAGGAATAGGGAGAACCAATGAGAGACTAGCTGGAGGTGTCTGGACAGGCAAATTTAACTCTCATTTCCCACCAGGAAGAGGAATTAACCAAAGGCTCAGCGTGCCGTGCCGGAACCAGATTAGGGCCTGAAGCAATCTTGCGGTGTTGCGGCCAGCTCACAAGAAAGCGAGTTGAAGAAAGGAGCTCAGGGGCACTGTAATTCACAAACCTGCAGAGTTATAAATGACATCTATCGTCCAAAAATATACTGAAGTAAGGCTGCCAAGAGGACTTGAAAGCGGGCCAGAATTGCAGGAAACCGATTTCAGAAGGTAGACTGGAATTGCATTTAAAGCATAGGAAAAGAGGAAGAACGTCGACAATGATGCACTTGGCCATAAAGGGTATATGCGTTTTTTCCTGAATATATTCAGGAAAAAACGCATACGCCCATTTTGGCCAACCAAGCAAGCTTGCAAAGGAAATCTGCACTACAATGAAGTCTCACTTCCCCCCGGTCAAAAGGGCCATCTGAAAAAAGTGTAAAATCCAGAAAGGCAACACAGGCCATGGAGAACTGGGAGCCTTGTTATGCTGATGGGCGGGATGTAAATTGCCAACAGCCACTTGGGAGAAGTATACGGTGTTTCCTGAAACATCTAAGAAACAAAGCAACAGAGCCTAGGGCACTTCCACTTATCGCCCTAAAGCTTTGGGAAATTAAAATCAAAAAGACACAGCCACCCCTATGTTTGGGACAGCTCTGTTTAGAAGAAACTCGTTGAAGGGACTAGTTCAATATCGCAGAAAGTGAAAAATGGATAAAGAAGTTGTGGTACTTACGTACAATGCAATATCACTCAGCAATGAAATCTGTGTCATCAGGCCCGTAGCAGCATAATGAGTGGATTCAGGTATGATGATTCTAACTGAAATAAGTCACACAGAAAAAGAAACATCATAAGATATCACTAATACACGGAATGAAAACTTGGCTACAGAGGAACTGGATTACAAAAGAGAACAGGGTCTCAAATTTAGAAAACCAACTTATGCTTGCTTAAGGGGAAAGGTGAGTTGGGGTGCTGCATAAAACCAGAGATTGAAATGAGCACTGATAAAGTTCCTTAAGCCAAATATGGAATAGACAAGAGCTACTCCTTGCTCAACGAAATGGACTCAACACCCCATATTAAACGCCTAAGAATGTACCTGACTAGTAAGTATATTAAAAGCTATGGATCACTATGTCTCCGAAAGAGAATCAAGCGTGTGAACAGGGGCATAAACGCAGCAGTGATAGGATTGCAGAGGTTCGGTGAGCAAATGAAGACCCTTTGAAGTCATATTGCATGGTACCCATTCCACGGGTCTCAACTCTCCAGGTTTAAGGGATTCTTCCTTCAGCTAAATCATGCATGTGGAACCCGGAGTATGATCAACCGTGTGATCGGGAGACGTGTTCCAATATGTCTCAGTTCTCGTACCCTGGTACTCGGTTGCAACATTCCAGACTCTTTACTAACACTCTCCAGACTTGGAGAGTCAGTGCCTTTAACCTCCTGTTAGGCCCAGTTTGCAATTTCTGCGGAAGATGAACAGGAATAGGGAGAACCAATGAGAGACTAGCTGGAGGTGTCTGGAGGGGCAAATTTAACTCTCATTTCCCACCAGGAAGAGGAATTAACCAAAGGCTCAGCGTGCCGTGCTGGAACCAGATTAGGGCCTGAATCAATCCTGCAGTGTTGCGGCCAGCTCACAAGAAAGCGAGTTGAAGAAAGGAGCTCAGGGGCACTGTAATTCACAAACCTGCAGAGTTATAAATGACAGCTATCGTCCAAAAATATACTGAAGTAAGGCTGCCAAGAGGACTTGAAAGCGGGCCAGAATTGCAGGAAACCGATTTCAGGAGGTAGAGTGGAATTGCATTTAAAGCATAGGAAAAGAGGCAGAACGTCGACAATGATGCACTTGGCCAAAAAGGGCGTATGCGTTTTTTCCTGAATATATTCAGGAAAAAACGCATACGCCCTTTTTGGCCAACCAAGCAAGCTTGCAAAGGATATCTGCACTACAATGAAGTCTCACTTCCCCCCAGTCAAAAGGGCCATCTGAAAAAAGTGTAAAATCCAGAAAGGCAGAACAGGCCATGGAGAACTGGGAGCCTTGTTATGCTGATGGGCGGGATGTAAATTGCCAACAGCCACTCGGGAGAAGTGTATGGTGTTTCCTGAAACATCTAAAAAACAAAGCAACAGAGCCTAGGGCACTTCCACTTATGGTCCTATAGCTTAGCTAAATTAAAATCAAAAAGACACAGCCACCCCAAAGTTTGGGACGGCTCTGTTTACAAGAACCACATTTACGGGACAAGTTCAATATCGCAGAAAGTGAAAAATGGATAAAGAATTTGTGGTACTTACGTACAATGCAATATCACTCAGCAATGAAATCTATGTCATCAGGCCCGTAGCAGCAGAATGAGTGGATTAAGGTATGATGATTGTAACTGAAATAAGTCACACAGAAAAAGAAACATCATAAGATATCGCTAATACACGGAATGTAAACTTGGCTACACAGGAACTGGATTTCAAAACACAACAGGGTCTTAAATTTAGAAAACCAACTTATGCTTGCTTAAGGGGAAAGGTGAATTGGGGTGCTGCATAAAACCAGAGATTGAAATGAGCACAGATAAAGTTCCTTAAGCCAAATATGTAATACACAAGAGCTACTCCTTGCTCAACGAAATGGACTCAACACCCCATATTAAACGCCTAAGAATGTACCTGACTAGTAAGTATCTTAAAACCTATGGATTGGTATGTCTCCAAAAGAGAATCAAGCGTGTGTACAGGGGCATAAACGCAGCAGTGATAGGATTGGAGAGGTTTGGTGAGCAAATGAAGACCGTTTGAAATCATATTGCATGGTACACATTCCACGGGTTTCAACTCTCCAGGTTTAAGGGATTCTTCCTTCAGCTAAAGCATGCATGTGGAACCCAGAGTATGATCAACCGTGTGATTGGGAGACGTGTTCCAATATGTCTCAGTTCTCGTCCCCTGGTACTCGGGTGCAACATTCCAGACGCTTTACTAACACTCTCCCGACTTGGAGAGTCAGGGCCTTTAACCTCCTGTTTGGCCCAGTTTGCAATTTCTGCGGAAGATGAACAGGAATAGGGAGAACCAATGAGAGACTAGCTGGAATTGTCTGGACGGGCAAATTTAACTCTCATTTCCCACCAGGAAGAGGAATTAACCAAAGGCTCAGCGTGCCGTGCCGGAACAAGATTAGGGCCTGAAGCAATCCTGCGGTGTTGCGGCCAGCTCACAAGAAAGCGAGTTGAAGAAAGGAGCTCAGGGGCACTGTAATTCACAAACCTGCAGAGTTATAAATGACAGCTATCGTCCAAAAATATACTGAAGTAAGGCTGCCAAAAGGACTTGAAAGCGGGGCAGAATTGCAGGAAACCGATTTCAGGAGGTAGACTGGAATTGCATTTAAATCATAGGAAAAGAGGCAGAACGTCGACAATGATGCACTTGGCCAAAAATGTCGTATGCGTTTTTTCTTGAATATATTCAGGAAAAAACGCATACGCACTTTTTGGCCACCCAAGCAAGCTTGCAAAGCAAATCTGCACTACAATGAAGTCTCACTTCCCCCCGGTCAAAAGGGCCATTTGAAAAAAGTGTAAAATCCAGAAAGGCAGGACAGGCCATGGAGAACTGGGAGCCTTGTTATGCTGATGGGCGGGATGTAAATTGCCAACAGCCACTTAGGAGAAGTGTATGGTGTTTCCTGAAACATCTAAAAAACAAAGCAACAGAGCCTAGGGCACTTCCACTTATGGTCCTATAGCTTAGGGAAATTAAAATCAAAAAGACACAGCCACCCCAAAGTTTGGGATGGCTATGTTTACAAGAAACTCGTTTACGGGACAAGTTAAATATCGCAGAAAGTGAAAAATGGATAAAGAAGTTTTGGTACTTACGTACAATGCAACATCACTCAGCAATGAAATCTATGTCATCAGGCCCGTAGCAGCATAATGAGTGGATTCAGGTATGATGATTGTAACTGAAATAAGTCACAAGAAAAAGAAACATCATAAGATATCACTAATACACAGAATGTAAACTTGGCTACACAGGAATTGGATTACAAAACACAACAGTGTCTCAAATTTAGAAAACCAACTTATGCTTGCTTAAGGGGAAAGGTGAGTTGGGGTGCTGCATAAAACCAGAGATTGAAATGAGCACAGATAAAGTTCCTTAAGCCAAATATGTAATACACAAGAGCTACTCCTTGCTCAACGAAATGGACTTAACACCCCATATTAAACGCCTAAGAATGTACCTGACTAGTAAGTATCTTAAAACCTATGGATCGCTATGTCTCCGAAAGAGAATCAAGCGTGTGTACAGGGGCATAAACGCAGCAGTGATAGCATTGGAGAGGTTCGGTGAGCAAATGAAGACCCTTTGAAGTCATATTGCATGGTACCCATTCCACAGGTCTCAACTCTCCAGGTTTAAGGGATTCTTCTTTCTGCTAAAACAGGCATGTGGAACCCAGAGTATGATCAACCGTGTGATCGGGAGACGTGTTCCAATATGTCTCAGTTCTCGTACCCTGGTACTCGGGTGCAACATTCCAGATGCTTTACTAACACTCTGCCGACTTGGAGAGTCAGTGCCTTTAACCTCCTGTTTGGCCCAGTTTGCAATTTCTGCGGAAGATGAACAGGAAAAGGGAGAACCAATGAGAGACTAGCTGGAGGTGTCGGAACGGGCAAATTTAACTCTCATTTCCCACCAGGAAGAGGAATTAACCAAAGGCTCAGCGTGCTGTTGCAGTACCAGATTAGGGCCTGAAGCAATCCTGCGGTGTTGCGGCCAGCTCACAAGAAAGCGAGTTGAAGAAAGGAGCTCAGGGACACTGTAATTCACAAACCTGCAGAGTTATAAATGAAAACTAACGTCCAAAACTATGTTGAGGTAAGGCAAAGAAGAGGATCTGAATGCAAGACAGAATTGCAAGAAACAGATTTCAAGAGATAGATTGGACTCGTCTTTAAAGCACATGAAAAGCGGCAGAATTTCGACAATGATGCAGTTGGCCCAAAAGGGCGTATGCGTTTTTCCTGATTATATCCAGGAAAAAACGCATACGCACTTTATGGGCAACGAAGCAAGCAAGCAATGCAAATGTGCACAACAAAGAAGTCTCATTTCCCACCGGTCAAAAGGGCCATCCTAAAAAATTGTAAAAACCAGAAATGCAGGACAGGCCATGGAGAACAGGGAGCCTTTATACGCTGATGGGCAGTGTGTGAACTGCCGAGAGCCACTCTGGAGAAGTGTATGGTGGTTCCTAAATCATCTAAAAAACAGAGCTACAGAGCATAGGACACTTCCAATCATGGGAGTATATCTAGGGAAGTCTAAAAATCAACAAGACACAAGCACACCACAGTTTAGGGCTACTCTGTTTACAAGAACCTCAACTTCAGTACACCTTAAATATCCCAGGAAAGAGAACAATGGATAAAGAAGATGTGGTACTTATGTACAATGGAATATCTCTTCACCATGAAATCAATGTAATAAGGCTAGTAGAAGGATAAAGAGTGGATTTAGGTCCGATAATACTACTTGAAATAAGTCAAACAGAAAAAGAAACATATCATAAGATATCACTTATAGAGGGAGGGTAAATATGGCTGCACAAGAAATGAATTACAGAACAGAACAGTGTCTCACATTTAGAAAACACACTTATGTCAGCTTAAGGGGAAAGGAGAGGTGGGGTGATGCATAAAACCAGAGTTTGAAATTAGCACAGATACCGTTCAATAAACCAAATAGATATTAGACAAGATCTACACCTTGCTCAATGAACTGGCCTCAACACACCTTATAAACCACAGAGAAATATATCTGAGTAATAAGAATCTTAAAATCCATGTATTGGGCTTCCCTGGTGGCACAGTGGTTGAGAGTCCGCCTGCCGATGCAGGGGACGCGGGTTCGTGCCCTGGTCCGGGAGGATCCCATGTGCCGCGGAGTGGCTGGGCCCGTGAGCCATGGCCGCTGAGCCTGTGCGTCCGGAGCCTGTGCTCCGCGGCGGGAGAGGCCACAACAGTGAGAGGCCCACGTATCGCAAAAGAAAAAAAAAAATCCATGTATTGATATATCTCCATAAGGGAATCAAGTGTGTGCAGAGCGGCACAAACACAGCAGTGAAAATGAGCTAAACCCCATTATAGAAATAAATTTTAAAAACAAAACGCAGAAACAATGAAAGAGAGAAAAATTCTTACAAAATTTGCTCAGGGGCTGTGATGCAACCTGGATTGACCACATATAAACCCACAGCTGGATAACACATAAGGCTGGACACTTGGGGCTGAGAGGATTGGTGAGTTTTGGTGAGCAACTGCCAAAAGTTTAATGCAATACTTCATGCTACTCATTCCAAGGGTCCCAACAATCCAGGTTGAAGGGAATCTTCCTACAGCTAAACCATGCTTGGGAAACCCAGCGACTGGTATACCATATGATTGGGAAAGGTTTCTAAAACGCACCTCATTTTTCCTCTCCTGGGGCTCCGGATCGACATTCCAGCCGCTTTACTAAAAACATCCTCACATGGAGAGTCAATGCCTTTAAGTTCTGGTATCGCACAGTCTGCAGTTAGTGCGGAGGATGAATGGGAATAGGGGGAACCAGTGAGAAACAAGCTGTAGCGGTTTCAATGGGCACATGTCACTCTAATTTCACATCAGTAAGAAGAATAAACCAAAGGCACAGCAAGGTGCCCCAGAAGAAGAATAGGGCCTGAAGGAATCCTGTGGTTATGAGGCAAGATCACAAAAATATGAGCTGAAAAATGGAGCTAAGGGCCACTGCAATTCAAAAACGTGCAGAGTTATAAAGGCCAACTATTTTCAAAAACTATATTGAGATAAGGCTATGAAGAGGCATTGAAAGCAAGGCAGAATTGCAGGAAACCTATTTCAGGAGGTAGACAGGAATTGCATTTAAAGCATAGGAAAAGAGGCAGAACGACGACAATGATGCACTTGGCCAAAAAGGGCGTATGCGTTTTTTCCTGAATATATTCAGGAAAAAACGCATACGCCCTTTTTGGCCAACCAAGCAAGCTTGCAAAGGAAGTCTGCACTACAATGAAGTCTCACTTCCCCCCAGTCAAAAGGGCCATCTGAAAAAAGTGTAAAATCCAGAAAGGCAGGACAGGCAATGGAGAACTGGGAGCATTGTTATGCTGATGGGTGGGATGTAAATTGCCAACAGCCACTGGGGAGAAGTGTATGGTGTTTCCTGAAACATCTAAAAAACAAAGCAACAGAGCCTAGGGCACTTCCACTTATGGTGCTATAGCTTAGGGAAATTAAAATCAAAAAGACACAGCCACCCCAAAGTTTGGGACGGCTCTGTTTACAAGAACCTCGTTTACGGGACAAGTTCAATATTGCAGAAAGCGAAAAATGGATAAAGAAGTTGTGGTACTTACGTACAATGCAATATCACTCAGCAATGAAATCTATGTCATCAGGCCCGTAGCAGCATAATGAGTGGATTCAGGTATGATGATTCTAACTGAAATAAGTCACACAGAAAAAGAAACATCATAAGATATCACTAATACACGGAATGTAAACTTGCTACACAGGAAGAGAGTTACAAAACAGAATAAGGTCTCAAATTTAGAAAACCAACTTATGCTTGCTTAAGGGGAAAGGTGAGTTGGGGTGCTGCATAAAACCAGAGATTGAAATGAGCACAGATAAAGTTCCTTAAGCCAAATATGGAATAGACAAGAGCTACTCCTTGCTCAACGAGATGGACTCAACACCCCATATTAAAGGCCTAAGTATGTACCTGACTAGTAAGTATCTTAAAACCTATGGATTGCTATGTCTCCAAAAGAGAATCAAGCGTGTGTACAGGGGCATAAACGCAGCAGTGATAGGATTGTAGAGGTTCGGTGAGCAAATGAAGACCCTTTGAAGTCATATTGCATGGTACCTATTCGACGGGTCTCAACTCTCCAGGTTTAAGGGATTCTTCCTTCAGCTAAAACACGCTTGTGGAACCCAGAGTATGATCAACCGTGTGATCGGGAGATGTGTTCAAATATGTCTCAGTTCCCGTCCCCTGGTTCTCGGGTGCAACATTCCAGACGCTTTACTAACACTCTCCCGACTTGGAGAGTCAGTGCCTTTAACCTCCTGTTTGGCCAGGTTTGCAATTTCTGTGGAAGATGAACAGGAATAGTGAGGACCAATGAGGGACTAGTTGGACGTGTCTGGACAGGCAAATTTAACTCTCATTTCCCACCAGGAAGAGGAATTAACCAAAGGCTCAGCATGCCGTGCCAGAACCAGATTAGGGCCTGAAGCAATCCTGCGGTGTTGCGGCCAGCTCACAAGAAAGCGAGTTGAAGAAAGGAGCTCAGGGGCACTGTAATTCACAAACCTGCAGAGTTATAAATGACAGCTATCGTCCAAAAATATACTGAAGTAAGGCTGCCAAGAGGACTTGAAAGCGGGGCAGAATTGCAGGAAACCGATTTCAGGAGGTAGACTGGAATTGCATTTAAAGCATAGGAAAAGAGGCAGAACGTCCACAATGATGCACTTGAACAAAAAGGGCGTATGCGTTTTTTCCTGAATATATTCAGGAAAAAACGCATACGCACTTTTTGGCCAACCAAGCAAGCTTGCAACCGAAATCTGCACTACAATGAAGTCTCACTTCCCCCTGGTAAAAAGGGCCATCTGAAAAAAGTGTAAAATCCAGAAAGGCAGGACAGGCCATGGAGAACTGGGAGCCTGGTTATGCTGATGAGTGGGATGTAAATTGCCAACAGCCACTCGGGAGAAGTGTATGGTGTTTCCTGAAACATCTAAAAAACAAAGCAACACAGCCTAGGGCACTTCCAGTTATGGTGCTATAGCTTAGGGAAATTAAAATCAAAAAGACACAGCCACCCCAAAGTTTGGGACGGCTCTGTTTACAAGAACCTCGTTTACGGGACAAGTTCAATATTGCAGAAAGCGAAAAATGGATAAAGAAGTTGTGGTACTTATGTACAATGCAATATCACTCAGCAATGACATCTATGTCATCAGGCCCGTAGCAGCATAATGAGTGGATTCAGGTATGATGATTCTAACTGAAATAAGTCACACAGAAAAAGAAACATCATAAGATGTCACTAATACACGGAATGTAAACTTGCTACAAAGGAACTGAATTACAAAACAGAATAAGTTCTCAAATTTAGAAAACCAACTTATGCTTGCTTAAGCGGAAAGGTGAGTTGGGGTGCTGCATAAAACCAGAGATTGAAATGAGCACAGATAATGTTCCTTAAGCCAAATATGGAATAGACAAGAGATACTCCTTGCTCAACGAAATGGTCTCAACACCCCGTATTAAACGCCTAAGAATGTACCTGACTAGTAAGTATCTTAAAACCTATGGATTGTTATGTCTGCGAAAGAGTATCAAGCATGTGTACAGGGGCATAAAAGCAGCACTGATAGGATTGGAGAGGTTCAGTGAGCAAATGAAGACCCTTTGAAGTCATATTGCATGGTACCCATTCCACGGATCTCAACTCTCCAGGTTTAAGGGATTGTTCCTTCAGCTAAAACACGCATGTGGAACCCAGAGTATGATCAACCGTGTGATAGGGAGACGTGTTCAAATATGTCTCAGTGTTCGTCCCCTGGTACTCGGGTGCAACATTCCAAACGCTTTACTAACACTCTCCCGACTTGGAAAGTCAGTGACTTTAACCTCCTGTTTGGCCCAGTTTGCAATTTCTGCGGAAGATGAACAGGAATAGGGAGAACCAATGAGAGACAAGATGGAGGTGTCTGGACGGGCAAATTTAACTATCATTTCCCACCAGGAAGAGGAATTAACCAAAGGCTCAGCGTGCCGTGCCGGAACCAGATTAGGGCCTGAAGCAATCCTGCGGTGTTGCGGCCAGCTCACAAGAAAGCGAGTTGAAGAAAGGAGCTCAGGGGCACTGTAATTCACAAACCTGCAGACTTATAAATGACAGCTATCGTCCAAAAATATACTGAAGGAAGGTTGGCAAGAGGACTTGAAAGCAGGGCAGAATTGCAGGACACCGATTTCAGGAGGTAGACTGGAATTGCATTTAAAGCATAGGAAAAGAGGCAGAACATCGACAATGATGCACTTGGCCAAAAAGGGCGTATGCGTTTTTTCCTGAATATATTCAGGAAAAAACGCATATGCCCTTTTTGGCCAACCAAGCAAGCTTGCAAAGGAAATCTGCACTACAATGAAGTCTCACTTCCCCCCGGTCAAAAGGGCCATCTGAAAAAAGTGTAAACTCCAGAAAGGCAGGACAGGCCATGGAGAACTGGGAGCCTTGTTATGCTGATGGGCGGGATGTAAATTGCCAACAGCCACTCGGGAGAAGTGTATGGTGTTTCCTGTAACATCTAAAAAACAGAGCAACAGAGCCTAGGGCACTTCCACTTATGGTCCTATAGCTTAGGGAAATTAAAATCAAAAAGACACAGCCACCCCAAAGTTTGGGATGGCTCTGTTTACAAGAACCTCGTTCACGGTACAATTTCAACATCACAGAAAGCGAAAAATGGATAAAGATGTTGTGGTATTTACATACAATGCAATATCCCTCAGCAATGACATCTATGTCATCAGGCCCGTAGCAGCATAATGAGTGGATTCAGGTATGATGATTCTAACTGAAATAAGTCACACAGAAAAAGAAACATCATAAGATATCACTAATACACGTAACGTAAACTTGGCTACACACTAACTGAATTACAAAACAGAAGAGGGTCTCAAATTTAGAAAACCAACTTATGCTTGCTTAAGGGGTAAGGTGAGTTGGGGTGCTGCATAAAACCAGAGATTGAAATGAGCACATATAAATTTCCTTAAGCCAAATGTGTAATAGACAAGAGCTACACTTTGCTCAACGAAATGGACTCAACACCCCATATTTAACGCCTAAGAATGTACCTGACTAGTAAGTATCTTAAAACCTATGGATTGCCATGTCTCCGAAAGAGAATCAAGCGTGTGTACAGGGGCATAAACGCAGCAGTGATAGGATTGGAGAGGTTCGGTGAGCAAATGAAGACCGTTTGAAGTCATATTGCATGGTACCCATTCCACGGGTCTCAACTATCCAGGTTTAAGGGATTCTTCCTTCAGCTGAAACATGCATGTGGAACCCAGAGTATGATGAAACGTGTGATCGGGAGACGTGTTCCAATATGTCTCAGTTCTCGTCCCCTGGTACTCGGGTACAACATTCCAGACGCTTTACTAACACTCTCCCAACTTGGAGAGTCAGTACCTTTAACGTCCTGTTTGGCCCAGTTTGCAATTTCTGCGGGCGATGAACAGGAATAGGGAGGAACAATGAGAGACTAGCTGGAGGTGCCTGGACGGGCAAATTTAACTCTCATTTCCCACCAGGAAGAGGAATTAACCAAAGGCTCAGCATGCCGTGCCAGAACCAGATTAGGGCCTGAAGCAATCCTGCGGTGTTGCGGCCAGCTCACAAGAAAGCGAGTTGAAGAAAGGAGCTCAGGGGCACTGTAATTCACAAACCTGCAGAGTTATAAATGACAGCTATCGTCCAAAAATATACTGAAGTAAGGCTGTCAAGAGGACTTGAAAGCGGGGCAGAATTGCAGGAAACCGATTTCAGGAGGTAGACTGGAATTGCATTTAAAGCATAGGAAAAGAGGCAGAACGTCCACAATGATGCACTTGGCCTAAAAGGGCGTATGCATTTTTTCCTGAATATATTCAGGGAAAAATGCATACACGCTTTTTGGCCAACTAAGCAAGCTTGCAAAGGAAATCTGCACTTAAATGAAGTCTCACTTCCCCCGGGTCACAAGGGCGATCTGAAAAATGTGTAAAATCCAGAACGGCAGGACTGGCCATGGAGAACTTGGAGCCTTGTTATGCTGATGGGCGGGATGTAAATTGCCAACAGCCACTCGGGAGAAGTGTATGGTGTTTCCTGAAAGTTCTAAGAAACAAAGCAACAGAGCCTAGGGCACTTCCTCTTATGGTCCTATAGCTTAGGGAAATTAAAATCAAACAGACACAGCCACCCCAATGTTTGGGACGGCTCTGTTTACAAGAACCTCGTTTACGGTACAAGTTCAATATCGCAGAAAGTGAAAAATGGATAAAGAAGTTGTGGTACTTACGTACAACGCAATATCACTCAGCAATGAAATCTGTGTCATCAGGCCCATAGCAGCATATTGTGTGGATTCAGTTATGATGATTCTAATTGAAATAAGTCACACAGAAAAAGAAACATCATAAGATATCACTAATACACGGAATGTAAACTTGCTACACAGTAACTGAATTACAAAACAGAATAAGGTGTCAAATTTAGAAAACCAACTTATGCTTGCTTAAGGGGAAAGGTGAGTTGGGGTGCTGCACAAAAACACATATTGAAATGCGCACAGATAAAGTTCCTTAAGCCAAATATGTAATAGACAAGAGCTACTCCTTGCTCAACGAGATGGACTCAACACCCCATATTAAACGGCTAAGTATGTACCTGACTAGTAAGTATCTTAAAACCTATGGATTGCTATGTCTCCGAAAGAGAATCAAGTGTGTGTACAGGGGCATAAACGCAGCAGTGATACGATTGGAGAGGTTCAGTGAGCAAATGAAGACCCTTTGAAGTCATCTTGCATGGTACATATTCCACGGGTCTCAAATCTCCATGTTTAAGGGATTCTTCCTTCAGCTAAATCAGGCATGTGGAACCCAGAGTATGATCAACCGTGTGATCTGGAGACGTGTTCAAATATGTCTCATTTCTCGTCACCTGGTACTTGGGTGCAACATTCCAGATGCTTCACTAACACTCTCCCGACTTGGAGAGTCAGTGCCTTTAACCTCCTGTTTGGCCCAGTTTGCAATTTCTGCGGAAGATGAACAGGAATAGGGAGAACCAATGAGAGACTAGCTGGAAGTGTCTGGACGGGCAAATTTAACTCTCATTTCCGACCAGGAAGAGGAATTAACCAAATGCTCAGCGTGCCATGGCGGAACAAGATTTGGGCCTGAATCAATCCTGCGGTGTTCCGGGCAGCTCACAAGAAAGCGAGTTGAAGAAAGGAGCTCAGGGGCACTGTAATTCACAAACCTGCAGAGTTATAAATGACAGCTATCATCCAAAAATATACTGAAGTAAGGCTGCCAAGAGGACTTGAAAGCGGGGCAGAATTGCAGGAACCCGATTTCAGGAGGTAGACTGGAATTGCATTTAAAGCATAGGAAAAGAGGCAGAACGTCCACAATGATGCACTTGGCCAAAAAGGGCGTATGCGTTTTTTCCTGAATATATTCAGGAGAAAACGCATACGCCCTTTTTGGCCAACCAAGCAAGCTTGCAAAGGAAATCTGCACTACAATGTAGTCTCACTTCCCCCCAGTCAAAAGGGCCATCTGAAAAAAGTGTAAAATCCAGAAAGGCAGGACAGGCCATGGAGAACTGGGAGCCTTGTTATGCTGATGGGCGGGATGTAAATTGCCAACAGCCACTCGGGAGAAGTGTATGGTGTTTCCTGAAACATCTAAAAAACAAAGCAACAGAGCCTAGGGCACTTCCACTTATGGTCCTATAGCTTAGGGAAATTAAAATCAAAAAGACACAGCCACCCCAAAATTTGGGACGGCTCTTTTACTGGAACCTCTTCTTCAGCACAAGTTAAATATGCCAGAGAGCAAATAATTGATAAAGAAGTTGCGGTACTTACGTACAACACAATACCTCTCAGCAATGAAAACTATGTCACCAGGC
Source organism: Orcinus orca (assembly GCF_937001465.1). Taxonomy (NCBI): domain Eukaryota; kingdom Metazoa; phylum Chordata; class Mammalia; order Artiodactyla; family Delphinidae; genus Orcinus; species Orcinus orca. The sequence goes on from NW_026044011.1 coordinate 883,866, forward strand.
CCGTACCAGCATAATGAGTGGATTGAGGCACGGTGATTCTAAGTGAAAAAAGTCACACAGAAAGAGAAACATCATAAGGTATCACTAATACATGGAATGTGAACTTGGTTACACATGAACTGAATTACAAAACAGAACAGGGTCTCATGTTTAGAAAACCAACTTATGCTTGCTTAAGGGGGAAGGTGAGTTGTGGTGCTGCATAAAAGCAGAGTTTGAAATTAGCACAGATACCGTTCCATAAGCTAAATATGTAATAGACAAGACCTACCCCTTGCTCAACAAAATGGACTCAACAATGAGGTATCACCTCACACCTGGTAAAATGGGCATCATCAGAAAATCTACAAACAAAAAATGCTGGAAATGTGTGGAGAAAAGGAACCCTCTTCCACTATTGTTGGGAATATAAATTGATACAGTCACTATGGAGAACAATATGGAGATTCTTAAGAAACTAACAGTAGAATTACCATATGATACAGCAATCCCAGTTCTGGACATATACCCAGACAAAACCATAAATCAAAAAGAGACATTCACCGCAATGTTCATTGTATCACTCTTTACAATATCGAGGTAATGGAAGCAACCTAAATGCCCACAGACAGACGAATGCATAAAGCAGTGGTACATATATAAAATGGAATATTACTAAGCCATGAAAAGGAATGAAATTAGTCATTTGTAGAGACGTCGATGGATCTAGAGACTGTCATACAGAGTGAAGTAAGTCAGAAAGAGAAAAACAAATCTTGTATATTCATGCATATATGTGGAACCTAGTAAAACTGTACAGGTTAACCATTTTGCAAGGCATAAATAGAGCAACAGATGTAGACAACAAACGTATGGACAACAAGGGTGGAAAGCTGTTGGGGGGGTGGTGGTGGGAGGAGTTGAGAGACTGGGATTGACATGTATACATTTATATGTATAAAATAGGTAACCAATAAGAACCTGCTGTATAAAAATATAAAATAAAATTAAAAAGAAATAAAATTTAAAAAAAAAACAGAAAAAACAATTATTCCCTTCACATACATGTATTTATATGAATAAATTATTTCCATGCTTATATCTGTAAATACAAAAAAGAGGAATAAAATCTACCTTGAACCAAAAACGAAAAAGAGAAAAAAAACACAGAACCCACCAGTTCCACAGAGGAAAACCGTATCAGGGCACTTGCTCCAGTTGTAAACAATTCTGAAGTTGGTCAGTGGTGGGGAATCGTCTCCCATTCAGCCAGCAGCCCCCACACAACAAGCGTCCTCATTGCAAAGCTGGGGCACCGTGCCGAGGCATCTGTGAGTAAACGTGAGCTGAGCCCCAGGCCAGTTGCTGCTGAACTATTCCCACCCGTCCCAGGTAAAACACCTGAATATATACAAGGACTTGAAAGCCTAGAGGAAGGGCCATAGAGCCACACGAGTGACAGCATACCGGCCGACTTGGTGCCTGCAGGCCAGCCAGGATGGTCCTGGCCCTGGGTGCTCTTCTGGAAGATTTCCATTTCCCTGCCTGAGATACCCGTCCTGTCCCTGCCCCCACTGCTTTTTTCCTTCCTCACCTCTGCCCAGGGAGAAATTCCAGCAGCAGGTATGGGTGACACATCCTCTTCTTTAGCAGGTGGCAGCCTGGCAACTGCTGCAGAAAGTCCAGCAGAGCCCCACTCACACTGGGCCACCCACAAAGCCGTGGCCTCTCACTCCCTCCCACAGCCCAGCCCCGAGACTGCTGACAGGGCAGAGAAAATGGCGTCAGGCACGGCTGCAGGGCCTCTTGCTGCCTGGAGTGGTATTTATATTGATCTCAACCCAGGCACACCTGGGGAGGGCTGGCCAGCACGGTAAGGCTGCCCAGGTCAGCCAATCATCACCCCTCAGGGGCTCACAGTTGCAGAAAATGGAACTTGCCGAACCTGCCAGGTCCAAGGAACAGGTGTGGGCTCCTGAGAGTCAGGATAGACAAGGGGCTGCAGCTTTGGCTTGTTTTCTAATCATTTTATCTGGCCCATGAGTGGGAGACAACTTCAAGAAAACCCTCTCCTAATGAGAGGAACCCAGGAGTCAGGGAGAGGAGGGGTGGGTGGTGGTTGGAGACAGAGGCCTGGTGCCCCGGGTGCAGTGGAAGTCTCTGGAAGACCAGGTGGAGGGAGGCCGCACAGAGTGATGCCCAGGGTCACAGACCTGTCGCAGCTGCTGTTTGTTAGTTCAAGTCCTGCTCTGAGGTGCTCTGTGTCAGCTCTGAGCGACAGGTGAGCTGGGGGTGCTCTGCAATGAGGGCTATGTGCACGGTTCCTGTGTGCCCAGCCCTGCCACGGTACCTGCAAGGGTAGCTCTGTATCCTGGGAGGGGCCTGACCACGAGAGCCCCGTGGGCTGGGGTGGGGGTGGGGTACCTGCCCAGGTGAGCTCCATATTCTGGGATTGGTCTGACCACGAGAGCCCCATGGGCTGCTGGGGACCTGGTAAAGGATGTCAGGACAGTCAGTGAAGCCACCGAGGATATACCTCCAGCTGCTCCTAATTCCTACACCCTGCTGGTCATTCTACCAACCACCAGGACATGGTATTCTGTATTAGTCTTCAATGATGCCTTCTTTTGTATTCCATTAGTCCCAGAGTCACAAGAAATTTTGGCTTGTGAGTGGCAGGACTCAACATACAACTAAAACAATACTTCCGGGCCGTCTTGCCCCAAGGGTGCAAAAATTCCCACACCATCTTTGGGGAAAGCTTAGCTAAAGACCTAAAAGTTCTACCTCTGGGAAAGGAAACCCTCCTTCAGTACGCAGACGACATTCTGATCGCCAGCCCTACTAAGGAGGCCTCTGAACTACCAAGCCAATAAAGGATAGAAGTTGTCCAAGAAAAAGCTCAAATATCACAGACTGCAGTGACCTGCCTGGGCTTCGTTCTCACAGAAGGTCGGAGAAGCCCATCCCAGGAAAGGGAAGAAACCATTTTCAGCCTTACCCCTTTCTAAAACTAGAAGACAGCTTAGGGGTTCCTGGGGAGGCCAGGGTTTGCTGCTTCTGGATCCCTAACTACAGTCTACTAGCTGGGCCTCTATATGAAACACTGAAAGGAAAAGATGATGATCCTTTTGAATAGAATCCAGAAGTGGCCTTTCAAGAATGGAAAGAGCAGTCAATTCAGACCCTTGCCCTGGAACTCCCTAATTTAGCTAAACCCTTTGACCTTTACATTCCCGGTGAAAGGTGAATCGCCATTGGAGAATTAGTGCAAAAACTGGGACCACTTGAAATGGAACAATGCAAGAATGCCATCCAGGTAGGATAAACTACGGGCACCAAGGGGCTTGGCCCACTGCCACATCTGGCCAAGATACTGGCGGTATCTAAAAACCTGGAAATCAGCAGCCCAAAAGGCCACCTCCCTCCTAAGGGAAAAGGACCCCACGTGGTGATCCTAACCACCAACCATGCCCTGAAGTTTCAGGGTTCGCTCCGTGGGCACACCAACCTCGAGTGAGGAGGCCCTCCAACTCCAACATCCAGAGAGATAACCGGGGGCAACAGGGCACCATGACGACTCGTGTGAACATCACTTGACCTGGAGTTTCTCTCATAAAACAACAAGAGTGTGTCCCAAAAGAGTAGACTACTGCTTACCCAGAGGGGAGCTAATAATCTTGGCGGGGGAACCGTATATCACACTGTCACCATAGAAAAGCCTACAGACACCGTGATGATGGTGGCCAATAAGACTGGCTGGACTCCTGTTTACTTCAAAAGGCTGTTGACTCAGTGGCCATCATGGTCCTTGATCACCACTGACCCTGGACTGTCTGGGAGTTGAGCAGGCAGGGCTCTGACACCTGGTGCTGTTTGTACATTAATTCAGGGGCCTAATTGAAGAAAGCGCAGACTACTGGTCAGAGCATCTAGGCTGGCAGAAACGGTCAGCCTAAGGTGGCCGAACAAATGTGGGGCGGGGTGAAACTGGCCCCCACAGCGTCTCTGCACATCTCTTTCCTGGACCCTTAAAGGTCATTAGAATCTATAACACTTCCAATGCTGGTGCTCAGGTGGACGAGCAGGAAGGCAGGGGGCCTGGGGACAATCAACGTCACCTGGAGGCTGCTGGGGAGAAGCCCTGACCCTCGCCCCCGGGTATGAGGGCTCCCAACTCAGCACTCAGCAGTTACAGAAGAAGGGTCTGCACCCTCAGCACTCCAAGAATGAGGAACGGGACAAATGGCAGAGGAGAGGGTTGTCCCCAGCAAAGCCCATTAAAAATCCCTGGGAGATAAAAATAGAATCTGGGCAATAAAGTCAAGTCTAACCTTTTTTATCCTTTGTGCTTTGTCTAATTTCATGTGCTCCTAGGGTCCCGCATGCAGAGGTTCCACACCCGGCACTTCAGACCAGATTTCCTAGTGCAGAATGGCTGGGACGACACCTCAGCTCCTGGGGCCCAGTGCAGACTCCGCGATATAGAGCCTGAGCTGCAGCCAACCCGGCCCTCGAGAGCTCCGCCCCCTCCCTCCCACTGACTCTGACAGGATCTCTACACAACAGCCCAGCCCACAGCCCACGGGGTAGTGCATGCTCTCACCTCTCCATTCTCTGATCAAAATATAAAGTTTCCTTTGCTTGTGAACCAAACTCAGTCTCGATCTGTTGGCCCCAATGACACTGGGCAGGGGGACACTTGTTGGGGTCCACTCTGGAGGATCAGTAACAGAAATTGAGACTATTGTAACCTCAATGAACAGATGTGTGAGCCAAACTGTAGTTAACATAGAACAGTGTATAAGGCTCGGGTAAAATAAGATGTTTCTAACACTTCCATTTGATATTTCCATCACTTTATTATAAGCAAGTTCAGTGAAAAGGTTTGTCTTATTTGTCAGGTCAATATTAGAGAAACGAAGTGATTTCTTTCCAAGGATGTACATCTAATAATCTTGGTTAAAGCTTCAATCTTGTTTTAAATGCTTTTCCATTGAAAATGATACCTCTCTTTCAGCTCCCCCATTTCTGAGAAGTATAAAATCTTATAATTTATTATTACCAAAGGGGAAAGGTGGGAGGAGGGATAAATTAACAGTTTGGGATTAACACATACACACTGCTATGTATAAAATAGATCATCAACAAGGAACTACTGTATAGCACAGGGAACTACACTCAACATTTTGCAATAAGCTATAAGGGGAAATAATCTGGAAAAGAATAGATATTTTTATTGTCATTGTCATCTATCAATGACAGTTAAAGTGTAACCTAAGGGAAGCTGGTGGTGAGTGCTTCTGACCCTGAAGACTTCAATCATCTAAAGTTTGGACTCTGCCTACTTCCCCAGGCCCTTAATGAACATATGTGTAGCCATAGCTTAAAAAATTCCCCAGTTTGGGTTTCGGGCAGACACTGATTTTGAAAAAGCCCTGGTGTTCTCCTTACATGAATGGGACTCTTCCTACTGCTAAAACATGTCTGTCACACCCAGAAGATGGTATACCGTCTGATCGGGAAGAGTTTGGAAAAGGCATCTCATCTCCTCATCTCCTGGTGCTCGGGTTCACCCCTCCAGCGTCTTTACTAACAGTCTCCCCACTTGGAGATGTCAGCACTGTCAACATCCTGTTGCGTACAGTTTGGAATTTGTCCAGAGGATGAAGCGGAAGGATGAGGAACAATGAGAGACAAGTCCTAGGTGTTCAGACAGGCACATGTCACTCTAATTTCCAATCAGGAAGACGAATTGACCAAAGGCTAGGGTTGCCCATGGAAACAGTATAGGGCTTGAGGAAATCCCTCTGCTTTGTGGCCAGTTCCCATAAACACAAGTTGAACAATGGAACTCAGGGGCAGTAAAATTCACGAAACTGCAGAGTTGAAAATATCCATCACTGAAAAATGTCTTGAGGAAAGTCAGAGAAAAGGACTTGTAAGCAAGGGAGAATGGCAGGAAAGGGATCTGAGGAGGTAGAAAGGACTCGCCATTAAGCACGAGAAAAGGAGCTGAACATTGCCAACATTGCAGTTGGCCAAAAAGGGTGTATGCGTTTTTTTCTGTATATATTCAAGAAAAGGGCATACACTTTTTTAGCCAACCAAACAGGTGGGCACTGGAAGTCAATACTACAAAAGATATCACTTCGCATCAGTCAGAAGAGCCATCCTCATAAAGCGTAAACAACAGAAATGCAGGACAGGGCAAGGAGAAGAGGGAGCCCTGTGAGACTTATAGTGGAAATGTATATTGCCAACGGCCATTCTGGAGAAGTGTATTGTGTTTACTAAAGCATCTAAAAAATGAGCTACAGAGCATAGGGCACTTGCACTCATGGGCGTATATCTTGGGAAAAACAAAAATCGAGAGGACACAGGCACCCCAATGTTTACCCCCTCTCTGTTTAAAAGATCCTCGACTAGGATATAACTTAAATGTCTCTGGAGAGAAAAAATGGATAGAGATGTGGTACTTAGGTAGAGTGGAATATTATTCAGCCTGGAAATCAATGAACTATGGCCAGTTGTAACAACTCCGGAGGAGTTACGTATGATCATTCTAAGTGACATAATTCAAAAAGAAAAAGACACATATCATAAGATATCACTTAAAGGTGGAATCCAAAATGGCTACACATGAAATAAATTACAAAACAAAAACATAGTCAAATATGTAGGAAACACGCATAAGGCTGCTAAACGGGAAAGGTGGGGAGGGGTGAGGCATCATCCAGGAGGTTGAAATTAGCAAAGATACCATTCCAAATACCAAACTGATAATCAACAAAGCCTACACGGTAGCTAAAAGAACTGCACTCAGCACACTCAAGTCACCGGAAAAGAATATATACGACTGGTAAGAATCTGAAAAAGAATTTACTGATGTCTCTCTGTACGTGAATCAAGTGGATGTACAGCAGCAAGAAACAGAGCTTTGAAAATCAGCTGTAACCAATATAGTAACAAATTGAAAAAAATAAACGACAGAGAGACAGAGAAAACCTCTTACAACTTTTCCTCAGGGACGGTGATGCAACATGGATTGAACACATCTAGACCCACAGCAGGATGAGACATAAGGCTGGAAACTGTTTGCACTAAGAGAAATGTGAGGTTGGGTGAGGAAATGCACACCCTTTAAAGTAATACTACCTGGTACCCATTCAATGGGTCCCAAATCTGCAGGTTCAAGGGATCTTCCTACAGCTAAAACATGCATGGAAAACCCAGAGGACTGTACACCATGTGATCGGGAGATGTGTCTAAAATGCAGCTCATTTATCCTCTCCTGGTGCTCCTGTTCACCGTTCCAGCCACGTTACTTAGAATCTCCCCACTTGGAGAATCAGCACATTTCAACTTCTGTTTCACACATTTTGCAAATTGTGAGGAGGATGAACGGGAAGAGGGGGAACCAATGAGAGAATAGTTGTAGGGGTTTGGACGGGCACATATCACTCTAATTTCCCATTAAGAATAAGAATTGAAAAAAGGCTCAGCCCGCCTCGCCGGAGCCAAAATAGGGCCTGAAGCAATCCTGCGGGTTTGAGGCCAGCTCACAAAAGAGCAACTTAAAAAATGGAGCTCAGGGTCACTGCAATTCACAAACCTGCAGAGTTATAAATGAAAACTAACGTCCAAAACTATGTTGAGGTAAGGCAAAGAAGAGGATCTGAATGCAAGACAGAATTGCAAGAAACAGATTTCAAGAGATAGATTGGACTCGTCTTTAAAGCACATGAAAAGCGGCAGAATTTCGACAATGATGCAGTTGGCCCAAAAGGGCGTATGCGTTTTTCCTGATTATATCCAGGAAAAAACGCATACGCACTTTATGGGCAACGAAGCAAGCAAGCAATGCAAATGTGCACAACAAAGAAGTCTCATTTCCCACCGGTCAAAAGGGCCATCCTAAAAAATTGTAAAAACCAGAAATGCAGGACAGGCCATGGAGAACAGGGAGCCTTTATACGCTGATGGGCAGTGTGTGAACTGCCGAGAGCCACTCTGGAGAAGTGTATGGTGGTTCCTAAATCATCTAAAAAACAGAGCTACAGAGCATAGGACACTTCCAATCATGGGAGTATATCTAGGGAAGTCTAAAAATCAACAAGACACAAGCACACCACAGTTTAGGGCTACTCTGTTTACAAGAACCTCAACTTCAGTACACCTTAAATATCCCAGGAAAGAGAACAATGGATAAAGAAGATGTGGTACTTATGTACAATGGAATATCTCTTCACCATGAAATCAATGTAATAAGGCTAGTAGAAGGATAAAGAGTGGATTTAGGTCCGATAATACTACTTGAAATAAGTCAAACAGAAAAAGGAACATATCATAAGATATCACTTATAGAGGGAGGGTAAATATGGCTGCACAAGAAATGAATTACAGAACAGAACAGTGTCTCACATTTAGAAAACACACTTATGTCAGCTTAAGGGGAAAGGAGAGGTGGGGTGATGCATAAAACCAGAGTTTGAAATTAGCACAGATACCGTTCAATAAACCAAATAGATATTAGACAAGATCTACACCTTGCTCAATGAACTGGCCTCAACACACCTTATAAACCACAGAGAAATATATCTGAGTAATAAGAATCTTAAAATCCATGTATTGGGCTTCCCTGGTGGCACAGTGGTTGAGAGTCCGCCTGCCGATGCAGGGGACGCGGGTTCGTGCCCTGGTCCGGGAGGATCCCATGTGCCGCGGAGTGGCTGGGCCCGTGAGCCATGGCCGCTGAGCCTGTGCGTCCGGAGCCTGTGCTCCGCGGCGGGAGAGGCCACAACAGTGAGAGGCCCATGTATCGCAAAAGAAAAAAAAAAATCCATGTATTGATATATCTCCATAAGGGAATCAAGTGTGTGCAGAGCGGCACAAACACAGCAGTGAAAATGAGCTAAACCCCATTATAGAAATAAATTTTAAAAACAAAATGCAGAAACAATGAAAGAGAGAAAAATTCTTACAAAATTTGCTCAGGGGCTGTGATGCAACCTGGATTGACCACATATAAACCCACAGCTGGATAACACATAAGGCTGGACACTTGGGGCTGAGAGGATTGGTGAGTTTTGGTGAGCAACTGCCAAAAGTTTAATGCAATACTTCATGCTACTCATTCCAAGGGTCCCAACAATCCAGGTTGAAGGGAATCTTCCTACAGCTAAACCATGCTTGGGAAACCCAGCGACTGGTATACCATATGATCGGGAAAGGTTTCTAAAACGCACCTCATTTTTCCTCTCCTGGGGCTCCGGATCGACATTCCAGCCGCTTTACTAACAACATCCTCACATGGAGAGTCAATGCCTTTAAGTTCTGGTATCGCACAGTCTGCAGTTAGTGCGGAGGATGAATGGGAATAGGGGGAACCAGTGAGAAACAAGCTGTAGCGGTTTCAATGGGCACATGTCACTCTAATTTCACATCAGTAAGAAGAATAAACCAAAGGCACAGCAAGGTGCCCCAGAAGAAGAATAGGGCCTGAAGGAATCCTGTGGTTATGAGGCAAGATCACAAAAATATGAGCTGAAAAATGGAGCTAAGGGCCACTGCAATTCAAAAACGTGCAGAGTTATAAAGGCCAACTATTTTCAAAAACTATATTGAGGTAAGGCTATGAAGAGGCATTGAAAGCAAGGCAGAATTGCAGGAAACCTATTTCAGGAGGTAGACAGGAATTGCATTTAAAGCATAGGAAAAGAGGCAGAACGACGACAATGATGCACTTGGCCAAAAAGGGCGTATGCGTTTTTTCCTGAATATATTCAGGAAAAAACGCATACGCCCTTTTTGGCCAACCAAGCAAGCTTGCAAAGGAAGTCTGCACTACAATGAAGTCTCACTTCCCCCCAGTCAAAAGGGCCATCTGAAAAAAGTGTAAAATCCAGAAAGGCAGGACAGGCTATGGAGAACTGGGAGCATTGTTATGCTGATGGGTGGGATGTAAATTGCCAACAGCCACTCGGGAGAAGTGTATGGTGTTTCCTGAAACATCTAAAAAACAAAGCAACAGAGCCTAGGGCACTTCCACTTATGGTGCTATAGCTTAGGGAAATTAAAATCAAAAAGACACAGCCACCCCAAAGTTTGGGACGGCTCTGTTTACAAGAACCTCGTTTACGGGACAAGTTCAATATTGCAGAAAGCGAAAAATGGATAAAGAAGTTGTGGTACTTACGTACAATGCAATATCACTCAGCAATGAAATCTATGTCATCAGGCCCATAGCAGCATAATGAGTGGATTCAGGTATGATCATTCTAACTGAAATAAGTCACACAGAAAAAGAAACATCATAAGATATCACTAATACACGGAATGTAAACTTGCTACACAGGAACAGAGTTACAAAACAGAATAAGGTCTCAAATTTAGAAAACCAACTTATGCTTGCTTAAGGGGAAAGGTGAGTTGGCGTGCTGCATAAAACCAGAGATTGAAATGAGCACAGATAAAGTTCCTTAAGCCAAATATGGAATAGACAAGAGCTACTCCTTGCTCAACGAGATGGACTCAACACCCCATATTAAACGCCTAAGTATGTACCTGACTAGTAAGTATCTTAAAACCTATGGATTGCTATGTCTCCAAAAGAGAATCAAGCGTGTGTACAGGGGCATAAACGCAGCAGTGATAGGATTGGAGAGGTTCGGTGAGCAAATGAAGACCCTTTGAAGTCATATTGCATGGTACCTATTCGACGGGTCTCAACTCTCCAGGTTTAAGGGATTCTTCCTTCAGCTAAAACACGCATGTGGAACCCAGAGTATGATCAACCGTGTGATCGGGAGATGTGTTCAAATATGTCTCAGTTCCCGTCCCCTGGTTCTCGGGTGCAACATTCCAGATGCTTTACTAACACTCTCCCGACTTGGAGAGTCAGTGCCTTTAACCTCCTGTTTGGCCAAGTTTGCAATTTCTGTGGAAGATGAACAGGAATAGTGAGGACCAATGAGAGACTAGTTGGAGGTGTCTGGACGGGCAAATTTAACTCTCATTTCCCACCAGGAAGAGGAATTAACCAAAGGCTCAGTATCCCGTGCCAGAACCAGATTAGGGCCTGAAGCAATCCTGCGGTGTTCCGGGCAGCTCACAAGAAAGAGAGTTGAAAAAAGGAGCTCAGGGGCACTGTAATTCACAAACCTGCAGAGTTATAAATGACAGCTATCGTCCAAAAATATACTGAAGTAAGGCTGCCAAGAGGACTTGAAAGCGGGGCAGAATTGCAGGAAACCGATTTCAGGAGGTAGACTGGAATTGCATTTAAAGCATAGGAAAAGAGGCAGAACTTCCACAATGATGCACTTGAACAAAAAGGGCGTATGCGTTTTTTCCTGAATATATTCAGGAAAAAACGCATACGCCCTTTTTGGCCAACCAAGCAAGCTTGCAACGGAAATCTGCACTACAATGAAGTCTCACTTCCCCCTGGTAAAAAGGGCCATCTGAAAAAAGTGTAAAATCCAGAAAGGCAGGACAGGCCATGGAGAACTGGGAGCCTGGTTATGCTGATGAGTGGGATGTAAATTGCCAACAGCCACTCGGGAGAAGTGTATGGTGTTTCCTGAAACATCTAAAAAACAAAGCAACAGAGCCTAGGGCACTTCCACTTATGGTGCTATAGCTTAGGGAAATTAAAATCAAAAAGACACAGCCACCCCAAAGTTTGGGACGGCTCTGTTTACAGGAACCTCGTTTACGGCACAAGTTCAATATTGCAGAAAGCGAAAAATGGATAAAGAAGTTGTGGTACTTACGTACAATGCAATATCACTCAGCAATGACATCTATGTCATCAGGTCCGTAGCAGCATAATGAGTGGATTCAGGTATGATGATTCTAACTGAAATAAGTCACACAGAAAAAGAAACATCATAAGATATCACTAATACATGGAATGTAAACTTGCTACAAAGGAACTGAATTACAAAACAGAATAAGTTCTCAAATTTAGAAAACCAACTTATGCTTGCTTAAGGGGAAAGGTGAGTTGGCGTGCTGCATAAAACCAGAGATTGAAATGAGCACAGATAATGTTCCTTAAGCCAAATATGGAATAGACAAGAGATACTCCTTGCTCAACGAAATGGACTCAACACCCCATATTAAACGCCTAAGAATGTACCTGACTAGTAAGTATCTTAAAACCTATGGATTGTTATGTCTGCGAAAGAGTATCAAGCATGTGTACATGGGCATAAAAGCAGCACTGATAGGATTGGAGAGGTTCAGTGAGCAAATGAAGACCCTTTGAAGTCATATTGCATGGTACCCATTCCACGGATCTCAACTCTCCAGGTTTAAGGGATTCTTCCTTCAGCTAAAACACGCATGTGGAACCCAGAGTATGAACAACCGTGTGATAGGGAGACGTGTTCAAATATGTCTCAGTGTTCGTCCCCTGGTACTCGGGTGCAACATTCCAGACGCTTTACTAACACTCTCCCGACTTGGAAAGTCAGTGACTTTAACTTCCTGTTTGGCCCAGTTTGCAATTTCTGCGGAAGATGAACAGGAATAGGGAGAACCAATGAGAGACTAGCTGGAGGTGTCTGGACGGGCAAATTTAACTCTCATTTCCCACCAGGAAGAGGAATTAACCAAAGGCTCAGCGTGCCGTGCCGGAACCAGATTAGGGCCTGAAGCAATCCTGCGGTGTTGCGGCCAGCTCACAAGAAAGCGAGTTGAAGAAAGGAGCTCAGGGGCACTGTAATTCACAAACCTGCAGAGGTATAAATGACAGCTATCGTCCAAAAATATACTGAAGTAAGGCTGCCAAGAGGACTTGAAAGCGGGGCAGAATTGCAGGAAACCGATTTCAGGAGGTAGACTGGAATTGCATTTAAAGCATAGGAAAAGAGGCAGAACGTGGACAATGATGCACTTGAACAAAAAGGGAGTATGCGTTTTTTCCTGAATATATTCAGGAAAAAACGTATACGCCCTTTTTGGACAACCAAGGAAGCTTGCAAAGGAAATCTGCACTACAATGAAGTCTCACTTCCCCCTGGTAAAAAGGGCCATGTGAAAAAAGTGTAAAATCCAGAAAGGCAGGACAGGCCATGGAGAACTGGGAGCCTGGTTATGCTGATGAGTGGGATGTATATTGCCAACAGCCACTCGGGAGAAGTGTATGGTGTTTCCTGAAACATCTAAAAAACAAAGCAACAGAGCCTAGGGCACTTCCACTTATGGTCCTATAGCTTAGTGAAATTAAAATCAAAAAGACACAGCCACCCCAACGTTTGGAACGGCTCTCTTTACAAGAACCTCGTTTATGGTACAAGTTCAATATCGCAGAAAGTGAAAAATGGATAAAGAAGTTGTCATATTTACGTACAATGCAATATCACTCAGCAATGAAATCTATGTCATCAGGCCCGTAGCAGTATAATGAGTGGATTCAGGTATGATGATTCTAACTGAAATAAGTCACACAGAAAAAGAAACATCATAAGATATCACTAATACACGGAATGTAAACTTGGCTACACAGGAACTGGATTACAAAACAGAATAAGGTCTCAAATTTAGAAAACCAACTTATGCTTGCTTAAGGGGAAAGGTGAGTTGGGGTGCTGCATAAAACCAGAGATTGAAATGAGCACAGATAAAGTTCCTTAAGCCAAATATGGAATAGACAAGAGCTACTCCTTGCTCAACGAGATGGACTCAACACCCCATATTAAACGCCTAAGTATGTACGTGACTAGTAAGTATCTTAAAACCCATGGATTGCTATATCTCCAAAAGAGAATCAAGCGTGTGTACAGGGGTATAAACGCAGCAGTGATAGGATTGGAGAGGTTCGGTGATCAAATGAAGACCCTTTGAAGTCATATTGCATGGTACCCATTCCACGGGTCTCAACTCTCCAGGTTTAAGGGATTCTTCCTTCAGCTAAAACATGCATGTGGAACCCAGAGTATGATCAACCGTGTGATCGGGAGACATGTTTCAATATGTCTCAGTTCTCGTCCCCTGGTACTCGGGTGCAACATTCCAGACGCTTTACTAACACTCTCCCGACTTGGAGAGTCAGTGCCTTTAACCTCCTATTTGGCCCAGTTTGCAAATTCCGCGGAAGATGTACAGGAATAGGGAGAACCAATGAGAGACTAGCTGGAGGTGTCTGGACGGGCAAATTTAACTCTCATTTCCCACCAGGAAGAGGAATTAACCAAAGGCTCAGCATGCCGCGCCGGAACCAGATTAGGGCCTGAAGCAATCCTGCGGTGTTGTGGCCAGCTCACAAGAAAGCGAGTTGAAGAAAGGAGCTCAGGGGCACTGTAATTCACAAAGCTGCAGAGTTATAAATGACACTATCGACCAAAAATATACTGAAGTATGGCTGCCAAGAGGACTTGAAAGTGGAGCAGAATTGCAGGAAACCGATTTCAGGAGGTAGACTGGAATTGCATTTAAAGCATAGGAAAAGAGGCAGAACGTCCACAATGATGCACTTGGCCAAAAAGGGCGTATGCGTTTTTTCCTGAATATATTCAGGAAAAAACGCATACGCCCTTTTTGGCGAACCAAGCAAGCTTGCACAGGAAATCTGCACTACAATGAAGTTTCACTTCCCCCCTGTCAAAAGGGCCATCTGAAAAAAGTGTAAAATCCAGAAAGGCAGGACAGGCCATGGAGAACTAGGAGCCTTGTTATGCTGATGGGTGGGTTGTAAATTGCCAACAGCCACTAGGGAGAAGTGTATGGTGTTTCCTGAAACATCTAAAAAACAAAGCAACAGAGCCTAGGGCACTTCCACTTATGGTCCTATAGCTTAGGGAAATTAAAATCAAAAAGACACAGCCACCCCAAAGTTTGGGACGGCTCTGTTTACAAGAACCTCGTTTACGGTACAAGTTCAATATCGCAGAAAGTGAAAAATGGATAAAGAAGTTGTGGTACTTACGTACAATGCAATATCACTCAGCAATGAAATCTATGTCATCTGGCCCGTAGCAGCATAATGAGTGGATTCAGGTATGATGATTCTAACTGAAATAAGTCACACAGAAAAAGAAACATCATAAGATATCACTAATACACGGAATGTAAACTTGGCTACACAGGAACTGGATTACAAAACAGAACAGGGTCTCAAATTTAGAAAACCAACTTATGCTTGCTTAAGGGGAAAGTTGAGTTGGGGTGCTGCATAAAACCACAGATTGAAATGAGCACAGATAAAGTTCCTTAAGCCAAGTATGGAATAGACAAGAGCTACTCCTTGCTCAACGAAATGGACTCAACACCCCATATTAAACACCTAAGTATGTACGTGACTAGTAAGTATCTTAAAACCCATGGATTGCTATGTCTCCTAAAGAGAATCAAGCGTGTTTACAGGGGCATAAACGCAGCAGTGATAGGATTGGAGAGCTTTGGTGAGCAAATGAAGACCCTTTGAAGTCATATTGCATGGTACCCATTCCACACGTCTCAACTCTCCAGCTTTAAGGGATTCTTCCTTCAGCTGAAACATGCCTGTGGAACCCAGAGTATGATCAACCGTGTCATCGGGAGACGTGTTCAAATATGTCTCAGTTTTCGTCCCCTGGTACTCGGGTGCAACATTCCAGACGCTTTACTAACACTCTCCCGACTTGGAGAGTCAGTGCCTTTAACCTCCTGTTTGACCCAGTTTGCAATTTCTGCGGAAGATGAACAGGAATAGGGAGAACCAATGAGAGACAAGCTGGACGTTTCTGGACGGGCAAATTTAACTCTCATTTCCCACCAGGAAGAGGAATTAACCAAAGGCTCAGAGTGCCATGCCGGAACCAGATTAGGGTCTGAAGCAATCCTGCGGTGTTGTGGCCAGCTCACAAGAAAGCGAGTTGAAGAAAGGAGCTCATGGGCACTGTAATTCACAAATGTGCAGAGTTATAAATGACAGCTATCGTCCAAAAATATACTGAAGTAAGGCTGCCAAGAGGACTTGAAAGCGGGGCAGAATTGCAGGAAACCGATTTCAGGAGGTAGACTGGAATTGCATTTAAAGCATAGGAAAAGAGGCAGAACGTGGACAATGATGCACTTGGCCACAAAGGGCGTATGCTTTTTTTCCTGAATATATTCAGGAAAAAACGCATACGCCCTTTTTGGCGAACCAAGCAAGCTTGCACAGGAA